>NW_027144303.1:0-39169 GCF_026170545.1 Melanerpes formicivorus | reverse complement strand
AGCCCGTGGGAGCCTCTATAGTGGCCTATGGAGCCAATGGAGCGTCTATGGAGACCGTGGGGAGCCTCTATAGTGGCCTATGGAGCCAATGGGAGCGTCTACATAGCCCGTGGGAGCCTCTATAGTGGCCTATGGAGCCAATGGGAGCGTCTATGGAGCCCGTGGGAGCCTCTATAGTGGCCTATGGAGCCAATGGGAGCGTCTATAGAGCCCGTGGGTGCCTCTATAGTGGCCTATGGAGCCAATGGGGGCGTCTATAGAGCCCGTGGGAGCCTCTATAGAGGCCAATGGAGCCAATGGGAGCATCTATAGAGATCGTGGGAGCCTCTATACTGGCCTATGGAGCCAATGGGAGCGTCTACATAGCGCGTGGGAGCCTCTATAGTGGCCTATGGAGCCAATGGGAGCGTCTATGGAGCCCGTGGGAGCATCTATAGTGACCTATGGAGCCAATGGGATCGTCTATAGATCCCGTGGGAGCCTCTCTTGTTGCCTATGGAGCCAATGGGAGCGTCTATAGAGCCCGTGGGAGCCTCTCTAGTGACCTATGGAGCCAATGGGATCGTCTATAGATCCCGTGGGAGCCTCTATAGTGGCCTATGGAGCCAATGGGAGCGTCTATAGAGCCCGTGGGAGCCTCTATAGTGGCCTATGGAGCCAATGGGAGCGTCTACAGAGCCCGTGGGAGCCTCTATAGTGGCCTATAGAGCCAATGGGAGCGTCTATAGAGTGCGTGGCTGCCTCTATAGTGGCCTATGGAGCCAATGGGAGCGTCTATAGAGGCCGTGGGAGCCTCTATAGTGTCCTATGGAGCCAATGGGAGCATCTATAGAGCCCGTGGGAGCCTCTATAGTGGCCTATGGAGCCAATGGGAGCGTCTATAGAGCCCGTGGGGACCCTCTATAGTGGCCTATGGATCCAATGGGAGCGTCTATAGAGCCCGTGGGAGCCTCTATAGTGGCCTATGGAGCCAATGGGGAAGGGGGAGCGTCTATAGAGCCCGTGGGAGCCTCTATAGTGGCCTATGCAGGCAATGGCAGCGTCTATAGAGCCCGTGGGAGCCCGCTCCTAGAGGCCTATGGAGCCAATGGGAGCGTCTACAGAGCCCGAGGCAGCCTCTATAGTGGCTTATGGAGCCAATGGGAGCGTCCTATAGAGCCCGTGGGAGCCTCTATAGTGGCCTATGGAGCCAATGGGAGCGTCTATAGAGCTCGTGGGAGCCTCTATAGTGCCTTATGGAGCCAATGGGAGCGTCTATAGAGCTCGTGGGAGCCTCTATAGTGGCCTATGGAGCCAATGGGAGCGTCTATAGAGCCGTGGGTGGGAGCCTCTAGAGTGGCCTATGGAGCCATTGGGAGCGTCTATAGAGCCCGTGGGAGCCTCTATAATGGCCTATGGAGCCAATGAGAGTGTCAATAGAGCCCGTGGGGGGCCTATATAGTGGCCTATGGAGCCAATGGGAGCGTCTACAGAGCCCGTGGGAGACTCTATAGTGGCCTATGGAGCCAATGGGAGCGTCTATAGAGCCCGTGGGAGCCTCTCTAGAGGCCTATGGAGCCAGTGGGAGCGTCTACAGAGCCCGAGGCAGCCTCTATAGTGGCTTATGGAGCCCAATGGGAGCGTCTATAGACGCCGTGGCAGCCTCTATATGGGCCTATGGAGGCTAATGGCAGCGTCTATAGAGCCCCGTGGCAGCCTATATTAGGGGCCTATGGTGCCAATGGGGAGCGTCTATAGAGCCCGTGGGAGCCTCTCTAGTGGCCTATGGAGCCAATGGGAGCGTCTATAGAGCTCGTGGGAGCCTCTATAGTGGCCTATGGAGCCAATGGGAGCGTCTATAGAGCCCGTGGGAGCCTCTATAGTGGCCTATGGAGCCATTGGGAGCGTCTATAGAGCCCGTGGGGAGCCTCCATAGTGGCCTATGGAACCAATGGGAGCGTCTATGAGCCCGTGGGAGCCTCTATAGTGGCCTATGGAGCCAATGGGAGCGTCTATAGAGCCCGTGGGAGCCTCTATAGTGGCCTATGGAGCCAATGGGAGCGTCTATAGTGACCATGGGAGCCTCTCTAGTTGCCTATGGAGCCAATGGGAGCGTCTATAGAGCCCGTGGGAGCCTCTATAGGGGCCTATGGAGCCAATGGGAGCGTCTATAGAGCCCGTGGCAGCCTCTATAGGGGCCTATGGAGGCAATGGGAGCGTCTATAGTGACCATGGGAGTCTCTCTAGTTGCCTATGGAGCCAATGGGAGCGTCTATAGAGCCCGTGGGAGCCTCTATAGGGGCCTATGGAGCCAATGGGAGCGTCTATAGAGCCCGTGGCAGCCTCTATAGTGGCCTATGGAGCCAATGGGAGCGTCTATAGAGCCCGGGGGAGCCTCTATAGTGGCCTATGGAGCCAATGGGAGCGTCTATGGTGACCATGGGAGCCTCTCTAGTTGCCTATGGAGCCAATGGGAGCGTCCTATAGAGCCCGTGGGAGCCTCCCATAGGGGCCTATGGAGCCAATGGGGAGCGTCTATAGAGCCCGTGGCAGCCTCTATAGGGGCCTATGGAGGCAATGGGAGCGTCTATAGAGCCCATGGGAGCCTCTCTAGAGGCCTATGGAACCAATGGGAGTGTCTACATAGCCCCGTGGGAGCCTCTATAGTGGCCTATGGAGCCAATGGGGAGCGTCTATAGAGACCGTGGGAGCCTCTATAGTGCCCTATGGAGCCAATGGGAGCGTCTATAGAGCCCGGGTGGAGCCTCTATAGTGGCCTATGGAGCCAATGGGAGCGTCTACAGAGCCCGTGGCAGCCTCTATAGTGGCCTATGGAGCCAATGGGAGCGTCTACAGAGCCCGTGGGAGCCTCTATAGTGGCCTATGGAGCCACTGAGAGCGTCTATAGAGCCCGTGGGAGCCTCTATAGTGGCCTATGGAGCCAATGGGAGCGCTCTACAGAGGCCCGTGGCAGCCTCTATAGTGGCCTATGGAGCCAATGGGAGCGTCTATAGAGCCCGTGGGAGCCTCTCTATTTGCCTATGGAGCCATTGGGGAGCGTCCATTGAGCCCGTGGGAGTCTCTATAGGGGCCTATGGAGCCAATGGGATCATCTATAGAGCCCGTGGCAGCCTCTATAGTGGCCTATGGAGCCAATGGGACCATCTATAGAGCCTGTGGGAGCCTATATAGTGGCCTATGGAGCCAATGGGAGCGTCTATAGAGCCCGTGGGAGCCTCTATAGTGGCCTATGGAGCCAATGGGAGCGTCTATAGAGCCCGTGGGAGCCTCTATAGTGGCCTATGGAGCCAATGGGAGCGTCTCTAGAGCCCGTGGCAGCCTCTATAGTGGCCCTATGGAGCCAATGGGAGCGTCTATAGAGCCCGTGGGAGCCTCTATAGGGGCCTATGGAGCCAATGTGAGCGTCTATAGAACCCGTGGGGAGCCTCTCCAGTTGCCTATGGAGCCAATGGGAGCGTTCTATAGAGCCCGTTGGCAGCCTCTCTTGTTGCCTATGGAGCCAATGGGAGCGTCTACAGAGGCCCGGTGGTAGCCTCTCTAAGGGCCTATGGAGCCAATGGGAGCGTCTATAGAGCCCATGGGAGCCTCTCTAGTGGCCTATGGAGCCAATGGGAGCGTCTACATAGCCCGTGGGAGCCTCTCTAGTGGCCTATGGAGCCAATGGGAGCGTCTATAGAGCCCGTGGGAGCCTCTCTAGTTGCCTATGGAGCCAATGGGAGCGTGTACAGAGCCCGTGGGAGCCTATATAGTGGCCTATGGAGCCAATGGGAGCGTTGTACAGAGCCCGTGGCAGCCTCTATAGTGGCTTATGGAGCCAATGGGAGCGTCTATAGATCCCGTGGGAGCCTCTATAGTGGCCTATGGAGCCAATGGGAGCGTCTATAGAGCCCGTGGGAGCCTCTATAGTGGACTATGGAGCCAATGGGGAGCATCTATAGAGCCCGTGGGAGCCTCTATACGGGCCTATGAAGGCAATGGGAGCGTCTATAGAGCCCATGGGAGCCTCTCTAGAGGCCTATGGAGCCAATGGGAGCGTCTACAGAGCCCGTGGGAGCCTCTATAGTGGCCAATGGAGCCAATGGGAGCGTTGTACAGAGCCCGTGGGAGCCTTATATAGTGGCCTATGGAGCCAATGGGGAGCGTCTACATAGCCCGTGGCAGCCTCTATAGTGGGCCTATGGAGCCAATGGGAGCGTCTATAGAGCCCGTGGCAGCCTCTATAGTGCCTTATGGAACCAAATGGGAGCGTCTATAGAGCCCTTGGGAGCCTCTATAGTGGCCTATGGAACCAATGGGAGCGTCTATAGAGCCCGTGGGAGCCTCTATAGTGGCCTATGGAGCCAATGGGAGCGTCTATAGAGCCCGTGGGAGCCTCTTATAGTGGCCTATGGAGCCAATGGGAGCGTCTATAGAGCCCGTGGAGCCTCTCTTGTTGCCTAGGGAGCCAATGGGAGCGTCTATAGAGCCCGTGGGGAGCCTCTCTTGTTGCCTATGGAGCCAATGGGAGCGTCTTATAGAGCCCGTCGGAGCCTCTCTAGTGGCCTATGGAAGCCAATGGGAGCGTCTATAGAGCCCGTGGGAGCCTCTCTAGTGGCCTATGGAGCCAATGGGAGCGTCTATAGAGCCCGTGGGAGCCTCTATAGGGGCCTATGGAGCCAATGGGAGCGTCTATATGGCCCGTGGGAGCCTCTCTGGTTGCCTATGGAGCCAATGGGAGCGTCTATAGAGCCCGTGGGAGCCTCTCTTGTTGCCTATGGAGCCAATGGGAGCATCTATAGAGCCCGTCGGAGCCTCTCTAGTGGCCTATGGAGCCAATGGGAGCGTCTATAGAGCCCGTGGGAGCCTCTCTAGTGGCCTATGGAGGCAATGGGAGCGTCCATAGAGCCCGTGGGAGCCTCTGTAGAGGCCTATGGAGCCAATGGGAGCGTCTACAGAGCCCGAGGCAGCCTCTATAGTGGCTTATGGAGCCAATGGGAGCGTTCTATAGAGCCCGTGGGAGCCTCTATAGTGGCCTATGCAGGCAATGGCAGCGTCTATAGAGCCCGTGGGAGCCTCTCTAGAGGCCTATGGAGCCAATGGGGAGCGTCCTACAGAGCCCGAGGCAGCCTCTATAGTGGCTTATGGAGCCAATGGGAGCGTCTATAGAGCCCGTGGGAGCCTCTATAGTTGGCCTATGGAGCCAATGGGAGCGTCTATAGAGCTCGTGGGAGCCTCTATAGTGCCTTATGGAGCCAATGGGAGCGTCTATAGAGCTCGTGGGAGCCTCTATAGTGGCCTATGGAGCCAATGGGGAGCGTCTATATAGCCCGTGGGGAGCCTCTCTAGTTGCCTATGGAGCCAATGGGAGCGTCTATATAGCCCGTGGGAGCCTCTCTAGTTGCCTATGGAGCCAATGGGAGCGTCTATAGAGCCGGTTGGGGAGCCTCTAGAGTGGCCTATGGAGCCATTGGGAGCGTCTATAGAGCCCGTGGGAGCCTCTATAATGGCCTATGGAGCCAATGAGAGTGTCAATAGAGCCCGTGGGGGCCTATATAGTGGCCTATGGAGCCAATGGGAGCGTCTACAGAGCCCGTGGGAGACTCTATAGTGGCCTATGGAGCCAATGGGAGCGTCTATAGAGCCCGTGGGAGCCTCTGTAGAGGCCTATGGAGCCAGTGTGGGAGCGTCTACAGAGCCCGAGGGAGCCTCTATAGTGGCTTATGGAGCCAATGGGAGCGTCTATAGACGCCGTGGCAGCCTCTATATGGGCCTATGGAGGCAATGGGAGCGTCTATAGAGCCCGTGGCAGCCTCTATAGGGGCCTATGGTGCCAATGGGAGCGTCTATAGAGCCCGTGGGAGCCTCTCTAGTGGCCTATGGAGCCAATGGGAGCGTCTATAGAGCTCGTGGGAGCCTCTATAGTGGCCTATGGAGCCAATGGGAGCGTCTATAGAGCCCGTGGGAGCCTCTATAGTGGCCTATGGAGCCATTGGGGAGCGTTTATAGAGCCCGTGGGAGGCCTCCATAGTGGCCTATGGAGCCAATGGGAGCGTCTATAGAGCCCGTGGGAAGCCTCTATAGTGGCCTATGGAGCCAATGGGAGCGTCTACAGAGCCCGTGGGAGCCTCTATAGTGGCCTATGGAGCCAATGGGAGCGTCCATAGAGCCTGTGGCAGCCTGTATAGGGGGCCTATGGAGGCAATGGGAGCGTCTATAGAGCCCGTGGGAGCCCTCTCTAGTTGCCTTTGGAGCCAATGGGAGCGTCTATAGAGCCCAGTTGGCAGCCTCTATAGGGGCCTATGGAGGCAATGGGAGCGTCTATAGAGCCCGTGGCAGCCTCTATAGGGGCCTATGGAGGCAATGGGAGCGTCTATAGAGCCCATGGGAGCCTCTCTAGAGGCCTATGGAGCCAATGGGAGTGTCTACAGAGCCCGGTGGGAGCCTCTATAGTGGCCTATGGAGCCAATGGGAGCGTCTATAGAGACCGTGGGAGCCTCTATAGTGGCCTATGGAGCTAAATGGGAGCGTCTATATAGCCCGGGGGAGCCTCTATAGTGGCCTATGGAGCCAATGGGAGCGTCTATAGAGACCGTGGGAGCCTCTCTAGTTTCCTATGGAGCTAATGGGGAGCGTCTATAGAGCCCGTGGCAGCCTCTATAGGGGCCTATGGAGCCAATGGGAGCGTCTATAGAGCCCGTGGCAGCCTCTATAGGGGCCTATGGAGGCAATGGGAGCGTCTATAGAGCCCATGGGGAGCCCTCTCTAGAGGCCTATGGAGCCAATGGGAGTGTCTACATAGCCCGTGGGAGCCTCTATAGTGGCCTATGGAGCCAATGGGAGCGTCTATAGAGCCCGGGGGAGCCTCTATAGTGGCCTATGGAGCCAATGGGAGCGTCTACAGAGCCCGTGGCAGCCCCTATAGTGGCCTATGGAGCCAATGGGAGCGTCTACAGAGCCCGTGGGGAGCCTCTATAGTGGCCTATGGAGCCACTGAGAGCGTCTATAGAGCCCGTGGGAGCCTCTATAGTGGCCTATGGAGCCAATGGGAGCGCCTACAGAGCCCGTGGCAGCCTCTATAGTGGCCTATGGAGCCAATGGGAGCGTCTATAGAGCCCGTGGGAGCCTCTCTATTTGCCTATGGAGCCATTGGGAGCGTCCATTGAGCCCGTGGGAGTCTCTATAGGGGCCTATGGAGCCAATGGGATCATCTATAGAGCCCGTGGCAGCCTCTATAGTGGCCTATGGAGCCAATGGGACCATCTATAGAGCCTGTGGGAGCCTATATAGTGGCCTATGGAGCCAATGGGAGCGTCTATAGAGCCCGTGGGAGCCTCTATAGTGGCCTATGGAGCCAATGGGAGCGTCTATAGAGCCCGTGGGAGCCTCTATAGTGGCCTATGGAGCCAATGGGAGCGTCTCTAGAGCCCGTGGCAGCCTCTATAGTGGCCTATGGAGCCAATGGGAGCGTCTATAGAGCCCGTGGGAGCCTCTATAGGGGCCTATGGAGCCAATGTGAGCGTCTATAGAACCCGTGGGAGCCTCTCCAGTTGCCTATGGAGCCAATGGGAGCGTCTATAGAGCCCGTGGCAGCCTCTCTTGTTGCCTATGGAGCCAATGGGAGCGTCTACAGAGCCCGTGGTAGCCTCTCTAAGGGCCTATGGAGCCAATGGGAGCGTCTATAGAGCCCATGGGAGCCTCTCTAGTGGCCTATGGAGCCAATGGGAGCGTCTACATAGCCCGTGGGAGCCTCTCTAGTGGCCTATGGAGCCAATGGGAGCGTCTATAGAGCCCGTGGGAGCCTCTCTAGTTGCCTATGGAGCCAATGGGAGCGTGTACAGAGCCCGTGGGAGCCTATATAGTGGCCTATGGAGCCAATGGGAGCGTGTACAGAGCCCGTGGCAGCCTCTATAGTGCCTTATGGAGCCAATGGGAGCGTCTATAGATCCCGTGGGAGCCTCTATAGTGGCCTATGGAGCCAATGGGAGCGTCTATAGAGCCCGTGGGAGCCTCTATAGTGGACTATGGAGCCAATGGGAGCATCTATAGAGCCCGTGGGAGCCTCTATACGGGCCTATGAAGGCAATGGGAGCGTCTATAGAGCCCATGGGAGCCTCTCTAGAGGCCTATGGGGCCAATGGGAGCGTCTACAGAGCCCGTGGGAGCCTCTATAGTGGCCAATGGAGCCAATGGGAGCGTGTACAGAGCCCGTGGGAGCCTATATAGTGGCCTATGGAGCCAATGGGAGCGTCTACATAGCCCGTGGGAGCCTCTATAGTGGCCTATGGAGCCAATGGGAGCGTCTATAGAGCCCGTGGCAGCCTCTATAGTGCCTTATGGAACCAATGGGAGCGTCTATAGAGCCCTTGGGAGCCTCTATAGTGGCCTATGGAACCAATGGGAGCGTCTATAGAGCCCGTGGGAGCCTCTATAGTGGCCTATGGAGCCAATGGGAGCGTCTATAGAGCCCGTGGGAGCCTCTATAGGGGCCTATGGAGCCAATGGGAGCGTCTATAGAGCCCGTGGGAGCCTCTCTTGTTGCCTAGGGAGCCAATGGGAGCGTCTATAGAGCCCGTGGGAGCCTCTCTTGTTGCCTATGGAGCCAATGGGAGCGTCTATAGAGCCCGTCGGAGCCTCTCTAGTGGCCTATGGAGCCAATGGGAGCGTCTATAGAGCCCGTGGGAGCCTCTCTAGTGGCCTATGGAGCCAATGGGAGCGTCTATAGAGCCCGTGGGAGCCTCTATAGGGGCCTATGGAGCCAATGGGAGCGTCTATATAGCCCGTGGGAGCCTCTCTGGTTGCCTATGGAGCCAATGGGAGCGTCTATAGAGCCCGTGGGAGCCTCTCTTGTTGCCTATGGAGCCAATGGGAGCATCTATAGAGCCCGTCGGAGCCTCTCTAGTGGCCTATGGAGCCAATGGGAGCGTCTATAGAGCCCGTGGGAGCCTCTCTAGTGGCCTATGGAGGCAATGGGAGCGTCCATAGAGCCCGTGGGAGCCTCTGTAGAGGCCTATGGAGCCAATGGGAGCGTCTACAGAGCCCGAGGCAGCCTCTATAGTGGCTTATGGAGCCAATGGGAGCGTCTATAGAGCCCGTGGGAGCCTCTATAGTGGCCTATGCAGGCAATGGCAGCGTCTATAGAGCCCGTGGGAGCCTCTCTAGAGGCCTATGGAGCCAATGGGAGCGTCTACAGAGCCCGAGGCAGCCTCTATAGTGGCTTATGGAGCCAATGGGAGCGTCTATAGAGCCCGTGGGAGCCTCTATAGTGGCCTATGGAGCCAATGGGAGCGTCTATAGAGCTCGTGGGAGCCTCTATAGTGCCTTATGGAGCCAATGGGAGCGTCTATAGAGCTCGTGGGAGCCTCTATAGTGGCCTATGGAGCCAATGGGAGCGTCTATAGAGCCCGTGGGAGCCTCTCTTGTTGCCTATGGAGCCAATGGGAGCGTCTATAGAGCCCGTCGGAGCCTCTCTAGTGGCCTATGGAGCCAATGGGAGCGTCTATAGAGCCCGTGGGAGCCTCTCTAGTGGCCTATGGAGCCAATGGGAGCGTCTATAGAGCCCGTGGGAGCCTCTATAGGGGCCTATGGAGCCAATGGGAGCGTCTATATAGCCCGTGGGAGCCTCTCTGGTTGCCTATGGAGCCAATGGGAGCGTCTATAGAGCCCGTGGGAGCCTCTCTTGTTGCCTATGGAGCCAATGGGAGCATCTATAGAGCCCGTCGGAGCCTCTCTAGTGGCCTATGGAGCCAATGGGAGCGTCTATAGAGCCCGTGGGAGCCTCTCTAGTGGCCTATGGAGGCAATGGGAGCGTCCATAGAGCCCGTGGGAGCCTCTGTAGAGGCCTATGGAGCCAATGGGAGCGTCTACAGAGCCCGAGGCAGCCTCTATAGTGGCTTATGGAGCCAATGGGAGCGTCTATAGAGCCCGTGGGAGCCTCTATAGTGGCCTATGCAGGCAATGGCAGCGTCTATAGAGCCCGTGGGAGCCTCTCTAGAGGCCTATGGAGCCAATGGGAGCGTCTACAGAGCCCGAGGCAGCCTCTATAGTGGCTTATGGAGCCAATGGGAGCGTCTATAGAGCCCGTGGGAGCCTCTATAGTGGCCTATGGAGCCAATGGGAGCGTCTATAGAGCTCGTGGGAGCCTCTATAGTGCCTTATGGAGCCAATGGGAGCGTCTATAGAGCTCGTGGGAGCCTCTATAGTGGCCTATGGAGCCAATGGGAGCGTCTATATAGCCCGTGGGAGCCTCTCTAGTTGCCTATGGAGCCAATGGGAGCGTCTATATAGCCCGTGGGAGCCTCTCTAGTTGCCTATGGAGCCAATGGGAGCGTCTATAGAGCCGGTGGGAGCCTCTAGAGTGGCCTATGGAGCCATTGGGAGCGTCTATAGAGCCCGTGGGAGCCTCTATAATGGCCTATGGAGCCAATGAGAGTGTCAATAGAGCCCGTGGGGGCCTATATAGTGGCCTATGGAGCCAATGGGAGCGTCTACAGAGCCCGTGGGAGACTCTATAGTGGCCTATGGAGCCAATGGGAGCGTCTATAGAGCCCGTGGGAGCCTCTCTAGAGGCCTATGGAGCCAGTGGGAGCGTCTACAGAGCCCGAGGCAGCCTCTATAGTGGCTTATGGAGCCAATGGGAGCGTCTATAGACGCCGTGGCAGCCTCTATATGGGCCTATGGAGGCAATGGGAGCGTCTATAGAGCCCGTGGCAGCCTCTATAGGGGCCTATGGTGCCAATGGGAGCGTCTATAGAGCCCGTGGGAGCCTCTCTAGTGGCCTATGGAGCCAATGGGAGCGTCTATAGAGCTCGTGGGAGCCTCTATAGTGGCCTATGGAGCCAATGGGAGCGTCTATAGAGCCCGTGGGAGCCTCTATAGTGGCCTATGGAGCCATTGGGAGCGTTTATAGAGCCCGTGGGAGCCTCCATAGTGGCCTATGGAGCCAATGGGAGCGTCTATAGAGCCCGTGGGAGCCTCTATAGTGGCCTATGGAGCCAATGGGAGCGTCTACAGAGCCCGTGGGAGCCTCTATAGTGGCCTATGGAGCCAATGGGAGCGTCTATAGAGCCTGTGGCAGCCTGTATAGGGGCCTATGGAGGCAATGGGAGCGTCTATAGAGCCCGTGGGAGCCTCTCTAGTTGCCTTTGGAGCCAATGGGAGCGTCTATAGAGCCCGTGGCAGCCTCTATAGGGGCCTATGGAGGCAATGGGAGCGTCTATAGAGCCCGTGGCAGCCTCTATAGGGGCCTATGGAGGCAATGGGAGCATCTATAGAGCCCATGGGAGCCTCTCTAGAGGCCTATGGAGCCAATGGGAGTGTCTACAGAGCCCGTGGGAGCCTCTATAGTGGCCTATGGAGCCAATGGGAGCGTCTATAGAGACCGTGGGAGCCTCTATAGTGGCCTATGGAGCCAATGGGAGCGTCTATATAGCCCGGGGGAGCCTCTATAGTGGCCTATGGAGCCAATGGGAGCGTCTATAGAGACCGTGGGAGCCTCTCTAGTTTCCTATGGAGCTAATGGGAGCGTCTATAGAGCCCGTGGCAGCCTCTATAGGGGCCTATGGAGCCAATGGGAGCGTCTATAGAGCCCGTGGCAGCCTCTATAGGGGCCTATGGAGGCAATGGGAGCGTCTATAGAGCCCATGGGAGCCTCTCTAGAGGCCTATGGAGCCAATGGGAGTGTCTACATAGCCCGTGGGAGCCTCTATAGTGGCCTATGGAGCCAATGGGAGCGTCTATAGAGCCCGGGGGAGCCTCTATAGTGGCCTATGGAGCCAATGGGAGCGTCTACAGAGCCCGTGGCAGCCCCTATAGTGGCCTATGGAGCCAATGGGAGCGTCTACAGAGCCCGTGGGAGCCTCTATAGTGGCCTATGGAGCCACTGAGAGCGTCTATAGAGCCCGTGGGAGCCTCTATAGTGGCCTATGGAGCCAATGGGAGCGCCTACAGAGCCCGTGGCAGCCTCTATAGTGGCCTATGGAGCCAATGGGAGCGTCTATAGAGCCCGTGGGAGCCTCTCTATTTGCCTATGGAGCCATTGGGAGCGTCCATTGAGCCCGTGGGAGTCTCTATAGGGGCCTATGGAGCCAATGGGATCATCTATAGAGCCCGTGGGAGCCTCTATAGTGGCCTATGGAGCCAATGGGACCATCTATAGAGCCTGTGGGAGCCTATATAGTGGCCTATGGAGCCAATGGGAGCGTCTATAGAGCCCGTGGGAGCCTCTATAGTGGCCTATGGAGCCAATGGGACCATCTATAGAGCCTGTGGGAGCCTATATAGTGGCCTATGGAGCCAATGGGAGCGTCTATAGAGCCCGTGGGAGCCTCTATAGTGGCCTATGGAGCCAATGGGAGCGTCTATAGAGCCCGTGGGAGCCTCTATAGTGGCCTAAGGAGCCAATGGGAGTGTCTATAGAGCCCGTGGGAGCCTCTATAGTGGCCTATGGAGCCAATGGGAGTGTCTATAGAGCCCGTGGGAGCCTCTATAGTGGCTATGGAGCCAATGGGAGCGTCTACATAGCCTGTGGGAGCCTCTATAGTGGCCTATATAGCCAATGGGAGTGTCTATAGAGCCCGTGGGAGCCTCTATAGTGGCTATGGAGCCAATGGGAGCGTCTACATAGCCCGTGGGAGCCTCTATAGTGGCCTATGGAGCCAATGGGAGCATCTACAGACCCCATGGGAGCCTCTATAGTGGCCTATGGAGCCAATGGGAGCGTCTACAGAGCCGGTGGGAGCCTCTATAGTGGCCTATGGAGCCAATGGGAGCGTCTATAGAGCCCGTGGGAGCCTCTATAGTGGCCTATGGAGCCAATGGGAGCATCTATAGAGCCCGTGGGAGCCTCTATAGTGGCCTATGGAGCCAATGGGAGCGTCTATAGAGCCCGTGGGAGCCTCTATAGGGCCCTATGGAGGCAATGGGAGCGTCTATAGAGCCCGTGTGAGCCTCTCTAGAGGCCTATGGAGCCAATGGGAGCGTCCATTGAGCCCGTGGGAGCCTCTATAGTGGCCTATGGAGCCAATGGGATCATCTATAGAGCCCGTGGGAGCCTCTATAGTGGCCTATGGAGCCAATGGGAGCGTCTATAGAGCCCGTGGGAGCCTCTATAGTGGCCTATGGAGCCAATGGGAGCCTGTATAGAGCCCGTGGGAGCCTCTCTATTTGCCTACGGAGCCATTGGGAGCGTCCATAGAGCCCGTGGGAGGCTCTCTAGAGGCCTATGGAGCCAATGGGAGCGTCCATTGAGCCCGTGGGAGCCTCTATAGTGGCCTATGGAGCCAATGGAAGCGTCTATAGAGCCCGTGGGAGCCTCTATAGTGGCCTATGGAGCCAATGGGAGCGTCTATAGAGCCCGTGGGAGCCTCTATAGTGGCCTATGGAGCCAATGGGAGCGTCTATAGAGACCGTGGGAGCCTCTATAGTGGCCTATGGAGCCAATGGGAGCGTCTATAGAGCCCGGGGGAGCCTCTATAGTGGCCTATGGAGCCAATGGGAGCGTCTACAGAGCCCGTGGCAGCCACTATAGTGGCCTATGGAGCCAATGGGAGCGTCTACAGAGCCCGTGGGCGTCACTATAATGGCCTATGGAGCCAATGGGAGCGTCTATAGAGCCCGTGGGAGCCTCTCTAGTGGCCTATGGAGCCAATGGGAGCGTCTACAGAGCCCGTGGCAGCCTCTACAGTGGCCTATGGAGGCAATGGGAGCGTCTATAGAGCCCATGGGAGCCTCTCTAGAGGCCTATGGAGCCAATGGGAGTGTCTACATAGCCCGTGGGAGCCTCTATAGTGGCCTATGGAGCCAATGGGAGCGTCTATAGAGACCGTGGAAGCCTCTATAGTGGCCTATGGAGCCAATGGGAGCGTCTATAGAGCCCGGGGGAGCCTCTATAGTGGCCTATGGAGCCAATGGGAGCGTCTACAGAGCCCGTGGCAGCCCCTATAGTGGCCTATGGAGCCAATGGGAGCGTCTACAGAGCCCGTGGGAGCCTCTATAGTGGCCTATGGAGCCACTGAGAGCGTCTATAGAGCCCGTGGGAGCCTCTATAGTGGCCTATGGAGCCAATGGGAGCGCCTACAGAGCCCGTGGCAGCCTCTATAGTGGCCTATGGAGCCAATGGGAGCGTCTATAGAGCCCGTGGGAGCCTCTCTATTTGCCTATGGAGCCATTGGGAGCGTCCATTGAGCCCGTGGGAGTCTCTATAGGGGCCTATGGAGCCAATGGGATCATCTATAGAGCCCGTGGGAGCCTCTATAGTGGCCTATGGAGCCAATGGGACCATCTATAGAGCCTGTGGGAGCCTATATAGTGGCCTATGGAGCCAATGGGAGCGTCTATAGAGCCCGTGGGAGCCTCTATAGTGGCCTATGGAGCCAATGGGAGCGTCTATAGAGCCCGTGGGAGCCTCTCTATTTGCCTATGGAGCCAATGGGAGCGTCTACAGAGCCCGTGGGATCCTCTATAGTGGCCTAAGGAGCCAATGGGAGTGTCTATAGAGCCCGTGGGAGCCTCTATAGTGGCCTATGGAGCCAATGGGAGTGTCTATAGAGCCCGTGGGAGCCTCTATAGTGGCTATGGAGCCAATGGGAGCGTCTACATAGCCTGTGGGAGCCTGTATAGTGGCCTATGGAGCCAATGGGAGTGTCTATAGAGCCCGTGGGAGCCTCTATAGTGGCTATGGAGCCAATGGGAGCGTCTACATAGCCCGTGGGAGCCTCTATAGTGGCCTATGGAGCCAATGGGAGCGTCTACAGACCCCATGGGAGCCTCTATAGTGGCCTATGGAGCCAATGGGAGCGTCTACAGAGCCGGTGGGAGCCTCTATAGTGGCCTATGGAGCCAATGGGAGCGTCTATAGAGCCCGTGGGAGCCTCTATAGTGGCCTATGGAGCCAATGGGAGCATCTATAGAGCCCGTGGGAGCCTCTATAGTGGCCTATGGAGCCAATGGGAGCGTCTATAGAGCCCGTGGGAGCCTCTATAGGGCCCTATGGAGGCAATGGGAGCGTCTATAGAGCCCGTGTGAGCCTCTCTAGAGGCCTATGGAGCCAATGGGAGCGTCCATTGAGCCCGTGGGAGCCTCTATAGTGGCCTATGGAGCCAATGGGATCATCTATAGAGCCCGTGGGAGCCTCTATAGTGGCCTATGGAGCCAATGGGAGCGTCTATAGAGCCCGTGGGAGCCTCTATAGTGGCCTATGGAGCCAATGGGAGCCTGTATAGAGCCCGTGGGAGCCTCTCTATTTGCCTATGGAGCCATTGGGAGCGTCCATAGAGCCCGTGGGAGGCTCTCTAGAGGCCTATGGAGCCAATGGGAGCGTCCATTGAGCCCGTGGGAGCCTCTATAGTGGCCTATGTAGCCAATGGAAGCGTCTATAGAGCCCGTGGGAGCCTCTATAGTGGCCTATGGAGCCAATGGGATCATCTATAGAGCCCGTGGGAGCCTCTATAGTGGCCTATGGAGCCAATGGGAGCCTGTATAGAGCCCGTGGGAGCCTCTCTATTTGCCTATGGAGCCATTGGGAGCGTCCATAGAGCCCGTGGGAGCCTCTCTAGAGGCCTATGGAGCCAATGGGAGCGTCTATAGAGCCCGTGGGAGCCTCTATAGTGGCCTATGGAGCCAATGGGAGCGTCTATAGAGCCCGTGGGAGCCTCTATAGTGGCCTATGGAGCCAATGGGAGCGTCTATAGAGACCGTGGGAGCCTCTATAGTGGCCTATGGAGCCAATGGGAGCGTCTATAGAGCCCGGGGGAGCCTCTATAGTGGCCTATGGAGCCAATGGGAGCGTCTACAGAGCCCGTGGCAGCCACTATAGTGGCCTATGGAGCCAATGGGAGCGTCTACAGAGCCCGTGGGCGTCACTATAGTGGCCTATGGAGCCAATGGGAGCGTCTATAGAGCCCGTGGGAGCCTCTCTAGTGGCCTATGGAGCGATTGGGAGCGTCTATAGACGCCGTGGCAGCCTCTATATGGGCCTATGGAGGCAATGGGAGCGTCTATGGAGCCCGTGGCAGCCTCTATAGTGGCCTATGGAGCCAATGGGAGCGTCTATAGAGCCCGTGGGAGCCTCTCCAGTGGCCTATGGAGCCAATGGGAGCGTCTATAGAGCTCGTGGGAGCCTCTACAGTGGCCTATGGAGCCAATGGGAGCGTCTATAGAGCCCGTGGGAGCCTCTATAGTGGCCTATGGAGCCATTGGGAGCGTTTATAGAGCCCGTGGGAGCCTCCATAGTGGCCTATGGAGCCAATGGGAGCGTCTACAGAGCCCGTGGGAGCCTCTAGAGTGGCCTATGGAGCCAATGGGAGCGTCTATAGAGCCCGTGGGAGCCTCTATAGTGGCCTATGCAGGCAATGGGAGCGTCCATAGAGCCCGTGGGAGCCTCTGTAGAGGCCTATGAAGCCAATGGGAGCGTCTCCAGAGCCCGTGGCAACCTCTATAGTGGCTTATGGAGCCAATGGGAGCGTCTATAGATCCCATGGGAGCCTCTATAGTGGCCTATGCAGGCAATGGGAGCGTCTATAGAGCCCGTGGGAGCCTCTCTAGAGGCCTATGGAGCCAATGGGAGCATCTAGAGAGCCCGAGGCAGCCTCTATAGTGGCTTATGGAGCCAATGGGAGCGTCTACAGAGCCCGTGGCAGCCTCTATAGTGCCTTATGGAGCCAATGGGAGCGTCTATAGAGCCCGTGGGAGCCTCTATAGTGGCCTATGGAGCCAATGGGAGCGTCTATAGAGCCCGTGGCAGCCTCTATAGTGGCCTATGGAGCCAATGGGAGCGTCTATAGAGCCCGTGGGAGCCTCTATAGGGGCCTATGGAGCCAATGTGAGCGTCTATATAACCCGTGGGAGCCTCTCCAGTTGCCTATGGAGCCAATGGGAGCGTCTATAGAGCCCGTGGCAGCCTCTCCAGTTGCCTATGTAGCCAATGGGAGCGTCTATAGAGCAAGTGGCAGCTTCTATTGTTGCCTATGGAGCCAATGGGAGCGTCTACAGAGCCCGTGGGAGCCTCTATAGTGGCCTATGGAGCCAATGGGATCATCTATAGAGCCCGTGGGAGCCTCTATAGTGGCCTATGGAGCCAATGGGAGCGTCTATAGAGCCCGTGGGAGCCTCTATAGTGGCCTATGGAGCCAATGGGAGCCTGTATAGAGCCCGTGGGAGCCTCTCTATTTGCCTACGGAGCCATTGGGAGCGTCCATAGAGCCCGTGGGAGGCTCTCTAGAGGCCTATGGAGCCAATGGGAGCGTCCATTGAGCCCGTGGGAGCCTCTATAGTGGCCTATGGAGCCAATGGAAGCGTCTATAGAGCCCGTGGGAGCCTCTATAGTGGCCTATGGAGCCAATGGGAGCGTCTATAGAGCCCGTGGGAGCCTCTATAGTGGCCTATGGAGCCAATGGGAGCGTCTATAGAGACCGTGGGAGCCTCTATAGTGGCCTATGGAGCCAATGGGAGCGTCTATAGAGCCCGGGGGAGCCTCTATAGTGGCCTATGGAGCCAATGGGAGCGTCTACAGAGCCCGTGGCAGCCACTATAGTGGCCTATGGAGCCAATGGGAGCGTCTACAGAGCCCGTGGGCGTCACTATAATGGCCTATGGAGCCAATGGGAGCGTCTATAGAGCCCGTGGGAGCCTCTCTAGTGGCCTATGGAGCCAATGGGAGCGTCTACAGAGCCCGTGGCAGCCTCTACAGTGGCCTATGGAGGCAATGGGAGCGTCTATAGAGCCCATGGGAGCCTCTCTAGAGGCCTATGGAGCCAATGGGAGTGTCTACATAGCCCGTGGGAGCCTCTATAGTGGCCTATGGAGCCAATGGGAGCGTCTATAGAGACCGTGGAAGCCTCTATAGTGGCCTATGGAGCCAATGGGAGCGTCTATAGAGCCCGGGGGAGCCTCTATAGTGGCCTATGGAGCCAATGGGAGCGTCTACAGAGCCCGTGGCAGCCCCTATAGTGGCCTATGGAGCCAATGGGAGCGTCTACAGAGCCCGTGGGAGCCTCTATAGTGGCCTATGGAGCCACTGAGAGCGTCTATAGAGCCCGTGGGAGCCTCTATAGTGGCCTATGGAGCCAATGGGAGCGCCTACAGAGCCCGTGGCAGCCTCTATAGTGGCCTATGGAGCCAATGGGAGCGTCTATAGAGCCCGTGGGAGCCTCTCTATTTGCCCATGGAGCCATTGGGAGCGTCCATTGAGCCCGTGGGAGTCTCTATAGGGGCCTATGGAGCCAATGGGATCATCTATAGAGCCCGTGGGAGCCTCTATAGTGGCCTATGGAGCCAATGGGACCATCTATAGAGCCTGTGGGAGCCTATATAGTGGCCTATGGAGCCAATGGGAGCGTCTATAGAGCCCGTGGGAGCCTCTATAGTGGCCTATGGAGCCAATGGGAGCGTCTATAGAGCCCGTGGGAGCCTCTCTATTTGCCTATGGAGCCAATGGGAGCGTCTACAGAGCCCGTGGGATCCTCTATAGTGGCCTAAGGAGCCAATGGGAGTGTCTATAGAGCCCGTGGGAGCCTCTATAGTGGCCTATGGAGCCAATGGGAGTGTCTATAGAGCCCGTGGGAGCCTCTATAGTGGCTATGGAGCCAATGGGAGCGTCTACATAGCCTGTGGGAGCCTGTATAGTGGCCTATGGAGCCAATGGGAGTGTCTATAGAGCCCGTGGGAGCCTCTATAGTGGCTATGGAGCCAATGGGAGCGTCTACATAGCCCGTGGGAGCCTCTATAGTGGCCTATGGAGCCAATGGGAGCGTCTACAGACCCCATGGGAGCCTCTATAGTGGCCTATGGAGCCAATGGGAGCGTCTACAGAGCCGGTGGGAGCCTCTATAGTGGCCTATGGAGCCAATGGGAGCGTCTATAGAGCCCGTGGGAGCCTCTATAGTGGCCTATGGAGCCAATGGGAGCATCTATAGAGCCCGTGGGAGCCTCTATAGTGGCCTATGGAGCCAATGGGAGCGTCTATAGAGCCCGTGGGAGCCTCTATAGGGCCCTATGGAGGCAATGGGAGCGTCTATAGAGCTCGTGTGAGCCTCTCTAGAGGCCTATGGAGCCAATGGGAGCGTCCATTGAGCCCGTGGGAGCCTCTATAGTGGCCTATGGAGCCAATGGGATCATCTATAGAGCCCGTGGGAGCCTCTATAGTGGCCTATGGAGCCAATGGGAGCGTCTATAGAGCCCGTGGGAGCCTCTATAGTGGCCTATGGAGCCAATGGGAGCCTGTATAGAGCCCGTGGGAGCCTCTCTATTTGCCTATGGAGCCATTGGGAGCGTCCATAGAGCCCGTGGGAGGCTCTCTAGAGGCCTATGGAGCCAATGGGAGCGTCCATTGAGCCCGTGGGAGCCTCTATAGTGGCCTATGTAGCCAATGGAAGCGTCTATAGAGCCCGTGGGAGCCTCTATAGTGGCCTATGGAGCCAATGGGATCATCTATAGAGGCCGTGGGAGCCTCTATAGTGGCCTATGGAGCCAATGGGAGCCTGTATAGAGCCCGTGGGAGCCTCTCTATTTGCCTATGGAGCCATTGGGAGCGTCCATAGAGCCCGTGGGAGCCTCTCTAGAGGCCTATGGAGCCAATGGGAGCGTCTATAGAGCCCGTGGGAGCCTCTATAGTGGCCTATGGAGCCAATGGGAGCGTCTATAGAGCCCGTGGGAGCCTCTATAGTGGCCTATGGAGCCAATGGGAGCGTCTATAGAGACCGTGGGAGCCTCTATAGTGGCCTATGGAGCCAATGGGAGCGTCTATAGAGCCCGGGGGAGCCTCTATAGTGGCCTATGGAGCCAATGGGAGCGTCTACAGAGCCCGTGGCAGCCACTATAGTGGCCTATGGAGCCAATGGGAGCGTCTACAGAGCCCGTGGGCGTCACTATAGTGGCCTATGGAGCCAATGGGAGCGTCTATAGAGCCCGTGGGAGCCTCTCTAGTGGCCTATGGAGCGATTGGGAGCGTCTATAGACGCCTGTGGCAGCCTCTATATGGGCCTATGGAGGCAATGGGAGCGTCTATGGAGCCCGTGGCAGCCTCTATAGGGGCCTATGGAGCCAATGGGAGCGTCTATAGAGCCCGTGGGAGCCTCTCCAGTGGCCTATGGAGCCAATGGGAGCGTCTATAGAGCCCGTGGGAGCCTCTATAGTGGCCTATGGAGCCAATGGGAGCGTCTATAGAGCCCGTGGGAGCCTCTCTAGTTGCCTATGGAGCCAATGGGAGCATCTATAGAGACCGTGGGAGCCTCTATAGTGGCCTACGGAGCTAATGGGAGCGTCTATAGAGCCCGTGGGAGCCTCTATAGTGGCCTATGGAGCCAATGGGAGCGTCTATAGAGCCCGTGGCAGCCTCTCTTGTTGCCTATGGAGCCAATGGGAGCGTCTACAGAGCCCGTGGTAGCCTCTCTAGTGGCCTATGGAGCCATGGGGAGCGTCTATAGAGCCCGTGGGAGCCTCTCTAGTTGGCTATGGAGCCAATGGGAGCGTCTATAGAGCCCGTGGGAGCCTCTATAGTGTCCTATGGAGCCAATGGGAGCGTCTATAGAGCCCGTGGGAGCCACTATAGTGGCCTATGGAGCCAATGGGAGCGTCTATAGAGCCCGTGGGAGCCTCTCGTGAGGCCTATGGAGGCAATGGCAGTGTCTACAGAGCCCGTGGGAGCCTCTATAGTGGCCTATGGAGCCAATGGGAGCGTCTACAGAGCCCGTGGGAGCCTCTATAGTGGCCTATGGAGCCAATGGGAGCGTCTATAGAGCCAGTGGCAGTCTCTATAGGGGCCTATGGAGGCAATGGGAGCGTCTATAGAGCCCGTGGGAGCCTCTCTAGAGGCCTATGGAGCCAATGGGAGCGTCTACAGAGCCCGTGGGAGCCTCTATAGTGGCTTATGGAGCCAATGGGAGCGTCTATAGAGCCCGTGGGAGCCTCTATAGTGGCCTATGGAGCCAATGGGAGCGTCTATAGAGCCCGTGGGAGCCTCTATAGTGGCCTATGGAGCCAATGGGAGCGTCTATAGAGCCCGTGGCAGCCTCTAGAGTGGCCTATGGAGGCAATGGGAGCGTCTATAAAGCCCATGGGAGACTCTCTAGAGGCCTATGGAGCCAATGGGAGTGTCTACAGAGCCCGTGGGAGCCTCTATAGTGGCCTATGGAGCCAATGGGAGCGTGTGCAGAGCCCGTGGGAGCCTCTATAGTGGCCTATGGAGCCAATGGGAGCGTCTACATAGCCCGTGGGAGCCTCTATAGTGGCCTATGGAGCCAATGGGCAGCGTCTATAGACTCGTGGGAGCATCTCTAGAGGCCTATGGAGCCAATGGGAGCGTCTATAGAGCCCGTGGGAGCCTCTATAGTGGCCTATGGAGCCAATGGGAGCGTCTATAGAGCCCGTGGGAGCCTCTATAGTGGCCTATGGAGCCAATGGGAGCGTCTATAGAGCCCGTGGGAGCCTCTATAGGGGCCTATGGAGCCAATGTGAGCGTCTATATAACCCGTGGGAGCCTCTCCAGTTGCCTATGGAGCCAATGGGAGCGTCTATAGAGCCCGTGGCAGCCTCTCCAGTTGCCTATGTAGCCAATGGGAGCGTCTATAGAGCCCGTGGCAGCTTCTATTGTTGCCTATGGAGCCAATGGGAGCGTCTACAGAGCCCGTGGTAGCCTCTCTAAGGGCCTATGGAGCCAATGGGAGTGTCTATAGAGCCCGTGGGAGCCTCTCTAGTTGCCTATGGAGCCAATGGGAGCGTCTATAGAGCCCGTGGCAGGCTCTATAGGGGCCTATGGATGCAATGGGAGCGTCTATAGAGCCCGTGGCAGCCTCTATAGTGGCCTATGGAGGCAATGGGAGCGTCTATAGAGCCCATGGGAGCCTCTCTAGAGGCCTATGGAGCCAATGGGAGTGTCTACAGAGCCCGTGGCAGCCTCTCTAGTGGCCTATGGAGCCAATGGGAGCGTGTACAGAGCCCGTGGGAGCCTCTATAGTGGCCTATGGAGCCAATGGGAGTGTCTACATAGCCCGTGGGAGCCTCTATAGTGGCCTATGGAGCCAATGGGAGCGTCTATAGAGCCCGTGGGAGCCTCTCTAGTGGCCTATGGAGCCAATGGGAGCGTCTACATAGCCCGTGGCAGCCTCTATAGTGGCCTATGGAGCCAATGGGAGCGTCTATAGAGCCCGTGGGAGCCTCTATAGTGGCCTATGGAGCCAATGGGAGCGTCTATAGAGCCCGTGGCAGCCTCTATAGGGCCCTATGGTGCCAATGGGAGCATCTATAGAGCCCGTGGGAGCCCCTCTAGTGGCCTATGGAGCCAATGGGAGCGTCTATAGAGCTCGTGGGAGCCTCTATAGAGGCCTATGGAGCCAATGGGAGCGTCTATAGAGCCCGTGGGAGCCTCTATAGTGGCTTATGGAGCCAATGGGAGCGTCTATAGATCCCGTGGGACCCTCTATAGCGGCCTATGGAGCCAATGGGAGCGTCTATAGAGCCCGTGGGAGCCTCTCTAAGGGCCTATGGAGCCAATGGGAGTGTCTATAGAGCCCGTGGGAGCCTCTCTAGTTGCCTATGGAGCCAATGGGAGCGTCTATAGAGCCCGTGGCAGGCTCTATAGGGGCCTATGGATGCAATGGGAGCGTCTATAGAGCCCGTGGCAGCCTCTATAGTGGCCTATGGAGGCAATGGGAGCGTCTATAGAGCCCATGGGAGCCTCTCTAGAGGCCTATGGAGCCAATGGGAGTGTCTACAGAGCCCGTGGCAGCCTCTCTAGTGGCCTATGGAGCCAATGGGAGCGTGTACAGAGCCCGTGGGAGCCTCTATAGTGGCCTATGGAGCCAATGGGAGTGTCTACATAGCCCGTGGGAGCCTCTATAGTGGCCTATGGAGCCAATGGGAGCGTCTATAGAGCCCGTGGGAGCCTCTCTAGTGGCCTATGGAGCCAATGGGAGCGTCTACATAGCCCGTGGCAGCCTCTATAGTGGCCTATGGAGCCAATGGGAGCGTCTATAGAGCCCGTGGGAGCCTCTATAGTGGCCTATGGAGCCAATGGGAGCGTCTATAGAGCCCGTGGCAGCCTCTATAGGGCCCTATGGTGCCAATGGGAGCATCTATAGAGCCCGTGGGAGCCTCTATAGTGGCCTATGGAGCCAATGGGAGCGTCTATAGAGCCCGTGGGGAGCCTCTCTAGTTGCCTATGGAGCCAATGGGAGCATCTATAGAGACCGTGGGAGCCTCTCTAGTGGCCTACGGAGCCAATGGGAGCGTCTATAGAGCCCGTGGGAGCCTCTATAGTGGCCTATGGAGCCAATGGGAGCGTCTATAGAGCCCCGTGGCAGCCTCTCTTGTTGCCTATGGAGCCAATGGGAGCGTCTACAGAGCCCGTGGTAGCCTCTCTAGTGGCCTATGGAGCCATGGGGAGCGTCTATAGAGCCCGTGGGAGCCTCTCTAGTTGGCTATGGAGCCAATGGGGAGCGTCTATAGAGCCCGTGGGAGCCTCTATAGTGTCCTATGGAGCCAATGGGAGCGTCTATAGAGCCCGTGGGAGCCACTATAGTGGCCTATGGAGCCAATGGGAGCGTCTATAGAGCCCGTGGCAGCCTCTCGTGAGGCCTATGGAGGCAATGGCAGTGTCTACAGAGCCCGTGGGAGCCTCTATAGTGGCCTATGGAGCCAATGGGAGCGTCTACAGAGCCCGTGGGAGCCTCTATAGTGGCCTATGGAGCCAATGGGAGCGTCTATAGAGCCAGTGGCAGTCTCTATAGGGGCCTATGGAGGCAATGGGAGCGTCTATAGAGCCCGTGGGGAGCCTCTCTAGAGGCCTATGGAGCCAATGGGAGCGTCTACAGAGCCCGTGGGAGCCTCTATAGTGGCTTATGGAGCCAATGGGAGCGTCTATAGAGCCCGTGGGAGCCTCTATAGTGGCCTATGGAGGCAATGGCAGCGTCCATAGAGCCCGTGGGAGCCTCTATAGTGGCCTATGGAGCCAATGGGAGCGCCTATAGAGCCCGTGGCAGCCTCTAGAGTGGCCTATGGAGGCAATGGGAGCGTCTATAGAGCCCATGGGAGACTCTCTAGAGGCCTATGGAGCCAATGGGAGTGTCTACAGAGCCCGTGGGAGCCTCTATAGTGGCCTATGGAGCCAATGGGAGCGTGTGCAGAGCCCGTGGGAGCCTCTATAGTGGCCTATGGAGCCAATGGGAGCGTCTACATAGCCCGTGGGAGCCTCTATAGTGGCCTATGGAGCCAATGGGAGCGTCTATAGACTCGTGGGAGCATCTCTAGAGGCCTATGGAGCCAATGGGAGCGTCTACAGAGCCCGGGGCAGCCTCTATACGGGCCTAAGGAGGCAATGGGAGCGTCTATAGAGCCCGTGGGAGCCTCTCTAGAGGCCTATGGAGCCAATGGGAGCGTCTATAGAGCCCGTGGGAGCCTCTATAGTGGCCTATGGAGGCAATGGGAGCGTCTATAGAGCCCGTGGGAGCCTCTATAGTGGCCTATGGAGCCAATGGGAGCGTCTATAGAGCCCGTGGGAGCCTCTATAGTGGCCTATGGAGGCAATGGGGAGCATCTATAGAGCCCGTGGCAGCCTCTATAGGGGACTATGGAGGCAATGGGAGCATCTATAGAGCCCATGGGAGCCTCTCTAGAGGCCTATGGAGCCAATGGGAGCGTCTATAGAGCCCGTGGGAGCCTCTATAGTGGCCTATGGAGCCAATGGGAGCGTCTATAGAGCCCGTGGGAGCCTCTATAGTGGCCTATGGAGGCAATGGGAGCATCTATAGAGCCCGTGGCAGCCTCTATAGGGGACTATGGAGGCAATGGGAGCATCTATAGAGCCCATGGGAGCCTCTCTAGAGGCCTATGGAGCCAATGGGAGCGTCTACAGAGCCCGTGGGAGCCTCTATAGTGGCCTATGGAGCCAATGGGAGCGTCTACAGAGCCCCTGGGAGCCTCTCTAGTGGCCTATGGAGCCAATGGGAGCGTCTACAGAGCCCGTGGGAGCCTCTCTAGTTGCCTATGGAGCCAATGGGAGCGTCTACAGAGCCCGTGGGAGCCTCTATAGTGGCCTATGGAGCCAATGGGAGCGTCTATAGAGCTCGTGGGAGCCTCTCTAGTGGCCTATAGAGCCAATGGGAGCGTCTATGGAGCCCGGTGGGAGCCTCTATAGTGGCCTATGGAGCCAAAGGGAGCGTCTACAGAGCCCATGGGAGCCTCTCTAGTGGCCTATGGAGCCAACGGGAGCGTCTACAGAGCCCGTGGCAGTCTCTATAGGGGCCTATGTAGCCAATGGGAGTGTCAATAGAGCCCGTTGGGAGCCTCTCTAGAGGCCTAAGGAGCCAATGGGAGCGTCTATAGAGACCGTGGCAGCCTCTCTAGTGGCCTATGGAGCCAATGGGAGCGTCTATAGAGCCCGTGGGAGCCTCTCTAGTTGCCTATGGAGCCAATGGGAGCGTCTACAGAGCCCGTGGGAGCCTCTCTAGTGCCCTATGGAGCCAATGGGAGCGTCTATAGAGCTCCTGGGAGCCTCAAAAGTGGCCTATAGAGCCAATGGGAGCGTCTATAGAGCCCGTGGGAGCCTCTATAGTGGCCTATGGAGCCAATGGGAGCGTCTACAGTGCCCGTGGGAGCCTCTCTAGTGGCCTATGGAGCCAATGGGAGCGTCTACAGAGCCTGTGGGGGCCTATATAGTGGCCTATGGAGCCAATGGGAGCGTCTATAGAACCCGTGGGAGCCTCTATAGTCCGCCTATGGAGGCTATGGGAGCGTCTATAGAGCTCGTGGGAGCCTCTCTAGTGGCCTATGGAGGCAATGGGAGCGTCTATAGAGCCCGTGGGAGCCTCTATAGTGGCCTATGGAGCCAATGGGAGCGTCTATAGAGCCCGTGGGAGCCTCTATAGTGGCCTATGGAGCCAATGGGAGTGTCAATAGAGCCCGTGGGAGCCTCTCTAGAGGCCTATGGAGCCAATGGGAGCGTCTATAGAGACCGTGGCAGCCTCTCTAGAGGCCTATGGAGCCAATGGGAGCGTCTACAGAGCCCGTGGGAGCCTCTATAGTGTCCTATGGAGCCAATGGGAGCGTCTGTAGAGCCCGTGGGAGCCTCTATACTGGCTTATGGAGCCAATGGGTGCGTCTATAGAGACCGTGGGAGCCTCTATAGTGGCTTATGGAGCCAATGGTGGCGTCTATAGAGCCAGTGGGAGCCTCTCTAGTGGCCTATGGAGCCAATGGGAGCGTCTATAGAGCCCGTGGGAGCCTCTATAGTGGCCTATGGAGCCAATGGGAGCGTCTATAGAGCCCGTGGGAGCCTCTATAGTGGCCTATGGAGCCATTGGAAGCGTCTATAGAGCCCGTGGGAGCCTCTATAGTGGCCTATGGAGCCAATGGGAGCGTCTACAGACCCCGTGGGAGCCTCTATAGTGGCCTATGGAGCCAATGGGAGCGTCTATAGAGCCCGTGGGAGCCTCTCTAGTGGCCTATGGAGCCAATGGGAGCGTCTACAGAGCCCGTGGGAGCCTCTCTAATGGCTTATGTAGCCAATGGGAGCGTCTATAGAGCCCATGGGAGGCTCTCTAGAGGCCTATGGAGTCAATGGGAGAGTCTACAGAACCCTTGGGGAGCCTCTATAGTGGCCTATGGAGGCAATGGGAGCGTCTATAGAGCCCGTGGGAGCCTCTATAGTGGCCTATGGAGCCAATGGGAGCGTCTATAGAGCCCATGGGAGGCTCTCTAGAGGCCTATGGAGTCAATGGGAGAGTCTACAGAACCCTTGGTAGCCTCTATAGTGGCCTACGGAGGCAATGGGAGCGTCTATAGAGCCCGTGGCAGCCTCTATAGGGGCCTATGGAGGCAATGGGAGCGTCTATAGAGCCCATGGCATCCTCTCTAGAGGCCTGTGGAGCCAAAGGGAGCGTGTACAGAGCCCGTGGGAGCCTCTATAGTGGCCTATGGAGCCAATGGGAGCGTGTACAGAGCCCGTGGGAGCCTATATAGTGGCCTATGGAGCCAATGGGAGCGTCTACATAGCCCGTGGGAGCCTCTATAGTGGCCTATGGAGCCAATGGGAGCGTCTATAGAGCCCGTGGCAGCCTCTATAGTGCCTTATGGAGCCAATGGGAGCGTCTATAGAGCCCTTGGGAGCCTCTATAGTGGCCTATGGAACCAATGGGAGCGTCTATAGAGCCCGTCGGAGCCTCTCTAGTGGCCTATGGAGCCAATGGGAGCGTCTATAGAGCCCGTGGGGAGCCTCTATAGTGGCCTATGGAGCCAATGGGAGCGTCTATAGAGCCCGTGGGAGCCTCTAGGAGCCAATGGGAGCGTCTATATAGCCCGTGGGAGCCTCTCTGGTTGCCTATGGAGCCAATGGGAGCGTCTATAGAGCCCGTGGGAGCCTCTCTTGTTGCCTATGGAGCCAATGGGAGCGTCTATAGAGCCCGTCGGAGCCTCTCTAGTGGCCTATGGAGCCAATGGGAGCGTCTATAGAGCCCGTGGGAGCCTCTCTAGTGGCCTATGGAGGCAATGGGAGCGTCCATAGAGCCCGTGGGAGCCTCTGTAGAGGCCTATGGAGCCAATGGGAGCGTCTACAGAGCCCGAGGCAGCCTCTATAGTGGCTTATGGAGCCAATGGGAGCGTCTATAGAGCCCGTGGGAGCCTCTATAGTGGCCTATGCAGGCAATGGCAGCGTCTATAGAGCCCGTGGGAGCCTCTCTAGAGGCCTATGGACCCAATGGGAGCGTCTACAGAGCCCGAGGCAGCCTCTATAGTGGCTTATGGAGCCAATGGGAGCGTCTATAGAGCCCGTGGGAGCCTCTATAGTGGCCTATGGAGCCAATGGGAGCGTCTGTAGAGCTCGTGGGAGCCTCTATAGTGCCTTATGGAGCCAATGGGAGCGTCTATAGAGCTAGTGGGAGCCTCTATAGTGGCCTATGGAGCCAATGGGAGCGTCTATATAGCCCGTGGGAGCCTCTCTAGTTGCCTATGGAGCCAATGGGAGCGTCTATATAGCCCGTGGGAGCCTCTCTAGTTGCCTATGGAGCCAATGGGAGCGTCTATAGAGCCGGTGGGAGCCTCTAGAGTGGCCTATGGAGCCATTGGGAGCGTCTATAGAGCCCGTGGGAGCCTCTATAATGGCCTATGGAGCCAATGAGAGTGTCAATAGAGCCCGTGGGGGCCTATATAGTGGCCTATGGAGCCAATGGGAGCGTCTACAGAGCCCGTGGGAGACTCTATAGTGGCCTATGGAGCCAATGGGAGCGTCTATAGAGCCCGTGGGAGCCTCTCTAGAGGCCTATGGAGCCAGTGGGAGCGTCTACAGAGCCCGAGGCAGCCTCTATAGTGGCTTATGGAGCCAATGGGAGCGTCTATAGACGCCGTGGCACACTCTATATGGGCCTATGGAGGCAATGGGAGCGTCTATAGAGCCCGTGGCAGCCTCTATAGGGGCCTATGGTGCCAATGGGAGCGTCTATAGAGCCCGTGGGAGCCTCTCTAGTGGCCTATGGAGCCAATGGGAGCGTCTATAGAGCTCGTGGGAGCCTCTATAGTGGCCTATGGAGCCAATGGGAGCGTCTATAGAGCCCGTGGGAGCCTCTATAGTGGCCTATGGAGCCATTGGGAGCGTTTATAGAGCCCGTGGGAGCCTCCATAGTGGCCTATGGAGCCAATGGGAGCGTCTATAGAGCCGTGGGAGCCTCTATAGTGGCCTATGGAGCCAATGGGAGCGTCTACAGAGCCCGTGGGAGCCTCTATAGTGGCCTATGGAGCCAATGGGAGCGTCTATAGAGCCCGGGGGAGCCTCTATAGTGGCCTATGGAGCCAATGGGAGCGTCTATAGAGACCGTGGGAGCCTCTCTAGTTGCCTATGGAGCCAATGGGAGCGTCTATAGAGCCCGTGGCAGCCTCTATAGGGGCCTATGGAGCCAATGGGAGCGTCTATAGAGCCCGTGGCAGCCTCTATAGGGGCCTATGGAGGCAATGGGAGCGTCTATAGAGCCCATGGGAGCCTCTCTAGAGGCCTATGGAGCCAATGGAGTGTCTACATAGCCCGTGGGAGCCTCTATAGTGGCCTATGGAGCCAATGGGAGCGTCTATAGAGACCGTGGGAGCCTCTATAGTGGCCTATGAGCCAATGGGAGCGTCTATAGAGCCCGGGGGAGCCTCTATAGTGGCCTATGGAGCCATGGGAGCGTCTACAGAGCCCGTGGCAGCCCCTATAGTGGCCTATGGAGCCAATGGGAGCGTCTACAGAGCCCGTGGGAGCCTCTATAGTGGCCTATGGAGCCACTGAGAGCGTCTATAGAGCCCGTGGGAGCCTCTATAGTGGCCTATGGAGCCAATAGGAGCGCCTACAGAGCCCGTGGCAGCCTCTATAGTGGCCTATGGAGCCAATGGGAGCGTCTATAGAGCCCGTGGGAGCCTCTCTATTTGCCTATGGAGCCATTGGGAGCGTCCATTGAGCCCGTGGGAGTCTCTATAGGGGCCTATGGAGCCAAGGGGATCATCTATAGAGCCCGTGGGAGCCTCTATAGTGGCCTATGGAGCCAATGGGACCATCTATAGAGCCTGTGGGAGCCTATATAGTGGCCTATAGAGCCAATGGGAGCGTCTATAGAGCCCATAGGAGCCTCTATAGTGGCCTATGGAGCCAATGGGAGCGTCTATAGAGCCCGTGGGAGCCTCTATAGTGGCCTATGGAGCCAATGGGAGCGTCTATAGAGCCCATGGGAGCCTCTCTATTTGCCTATGGAGCCATGGGAGCGTCTACAGAGCCCGTGGGAGCCTCTATAGTGGCCTAAGGAGCCAATGGGAGTGTCTATAGAGCCCGTGGGAGCCTCTATAGTGGCCTATGGAGCCAATGGGAGTGTCTATAGAGCCCGTGGGAGCCTCTATAGTGGCTATGGAGCCAATGGGAGCGTCTACATAGCCAGTGGGAGCCTCTATAGTGGCCTATGGAGCCAATGGGAGCGTCTATAGAGCCCGTGGGAGCCTCTCTAGTGGCTATGGAGCCAATGGGAGCGTCTACATAGCCCGTGGGAGCCTCTATAGTGGCCTATGGAGCCAATGGGAGCGTCTACAGAGCCCAAGGGAGCCTCTATAGTGGCCTATGGAGCCAATGGGAGCGTCTACAGAGCCGGTGGGAGCCTCTATAGTGGCCTATGGAGCCAATGGGAGCGTCTATAGAGCCCGTGGGAGCCTCTATAGTGGCCTATGGAGCCAATGGGAGCATCTATAGAGCCCGTGGGAGCCTCTATAGTGGCCTATGGAGCCAATGGGAGCGTCTATAGAGCCCGTGGGAGCCTCTATAGGGCCCTATGGAGTCAATCGGGAGCGGTCTATAGAACCCGTGTGAGCCTCTCTAGAGGCCTATGGAGCCAATGGAGCGTCCATTGAGCCCGTGGGAGCCTCTATAGTGGCCTATGGAGCCAATGGGATCATCTATAGAGCCCGTAGGAGCCTCTATAGTGGCCTATGGAGCCAATGGGAGCGTCTATAGAGCCCGTGGGAGCCTCTATAGTGGCCTATGGAGCCAATGGGAGCCTGTATAGAGCCCGTGGAGCCTCTCTATTTGCCTATGGAGCCATTGGGAGCGTCCATAGAGTCCGTGGGAGGCTCTCTAGAGGCCTATGGAGCCAATGGGAGCGTCCATTGAGCCCGTGGGAGCCTCTATAGTGGCCTATGGAGCCAATGGAAGCGTCTATAGAGCCCGTGGGAGCCTCTATAGTGGCCTATGGAGCCAATGGGATCATCTATAGAGCCCGTGGGAGCCTCTATAGTGGCCTATGGAGCCAATGGGACCCTGTATAGAGCCCGTGGAGCCTCTCTATTTGCCTATGGAGCCATTGGGAGCGTCCATAGAGCCCGTGGGAGCCTCTCTAGAGGCCTATGGAGCCAATGGGAGCGTCTATAGAGCCCGTGGGAGCCTCTATAGTGGCCTATGGAGCCAATGGGAGCGTCTATAGAGCCCGTGGGAGCCTCTATAGTGGCCTATGGAGCCAATGGGAGCGTCTATAGAGGACCGTGGGAGCCTCTATAGTGGCCTATGGAGCCAATGGGAGCGTCTATAGAGCCCGGGGGAGCCTCTATAGTGGCCTATGGAGCCAATGGGAGCGTCTACAGAGCCCGTGGCAGCCACTATAGTGGCCTATGGAGCCAATGGGAGCGTCTACAGAGCCCGTGGGCGTCTCTATAGCGGCCTATGGAGCCAATGGGAGCGTCTATAGAGCCCGTGGGAGCCTCTCTAGTGGCCTATGGAGTTATTGGGAGCGTCCATTGAGCCCGTGGGAGTCTCTATAGGGGCCCTATGGAGCCAATGGGATCATCTATAGAGCCCGTGGGAGCCTCTCTATTGGCCTATGGAGTTATTGGGAGCGTCCATTGAGCCCGTGGGAGCCTCTATAGTGGCCTATGGAGCCAATGGGGAGCATCTATAGAGCCCGTGGAGCCTCTATAGTGGCCTATGGAGCCAATGGGAGCGTCTACAAAGCCCGTGGGAGACTCTGTAGATGGCCTATGCAGGCAATGGGAGCGTCTATAGAGCCCGTGGGAGCCTCTCTAGAGGCCTATGGAGCCAATGGGAGCGTCTACAGAGCCCGAGGCAGCCTCTATAGTGGCATATGGAGCGATTGGGAGCGTCTATAGACGCCGTGGCAGCCTCTATATGGGCCTATGGAGGCAATGGGAGCGTCTATAGAGCCCGTGGCAGCCTCTATAGGGGCCTATGGAGCCAATGGGAGCGTCTATAGAGCCCGTGGGAGCCTCTCTAGTGGCCTATGGAGCCAATGGGAGCGTCTATAGAGCTCGTGGGAGCCTCTACAGTGGCCTATGGAGCCTATGGCAGCGTCTATAGAGCCCGTGGGAGCCTCTCTAGAGGCCTATGGACCCAATGGAGCGTCTACAGAGCCCGAGGCAGCCTCTATAGTGGCTTATGGAGCCAATGGGAGCGTCTATAGAGCCCGTGGGAGCCTCTATAGTGGCCTATGGAGCCAATGGGAGCGTCTATAGAGCTCGTGGGAGCCTCTATAGTGCCTTATGGAGCCAATGGGAGCGTCTATAGAGCTAGTGGGAGCCTCTATAGTGGCCTATGGAGCCAATGGGAGCGTCTATATAGCCCGTGGGAGCCTCTCTAGTTGCCTATGGAGCCAATGGGAGCGTCTATATAGCCCGTGGGAGCCTCTCTAGTTGCCTATGGAGCCAATGGGAGCGTCTATAGAGCCGGTGGGAGCCTCTAGAGTGGCCTATGGAGCCATTGGGAGCGTCTATAGAGCCCGTGGGAGCCTCTATAATGGCCTATGGAGCCAATGAGAGTGTCAATAGAGCCCGTGGGGGCCTATATAGTGGCCTATGGAGCCAATGGGAGCGTCTATAGAGCCCGTGGGAGACTCTATAGTGGCCTATGGAGCCAATGGGAGCGTCTATAGAGCCCGTGGGAGCCTCTCTAGAGGCCTATGGAGCCAGTGGGAGCGTCTACAGAGCCCGAGGCAGCTCTATAGTGGCTTATGGAGCCAATGGGAGCGTCTATAGACGCCGTGGCACACTCTATATGGGCCTATGGAGGCAATGGGAGCGTCTATAGAGCCCGTGGCAGCCTCTATAGGGGCCTATGGTGCCAATGGGAGCGTCTATAGAGCCCGTGGGAGCCTCTCTAGTGGCCTATGGAGCCAATGGGAGCGTCTATAGAGCTCGTGGGAGCCTCTATAGTGGCCTATGGAGCCAATGGGAGCGTCTATAGAGCCCGTGGGAGCCTCTATAGTGGCCTATGGAGCCATTGGGAGCGTTTATAGAGCCCGTGGGAGCCTCCATAGTGGCCTATGGAGCCAATGGGAGCGTCTATAGAGCCCGTGGGAGCCTCTATAGTGGCCTATGGAGCCAATGGGAGCGTCTACAGAGCCCGTGGGAGCCTCTATAGTGGCCTATGGAGCCAATGGGAGCGTCTATAGAGCCCGGGGGAGCCTCTATAGTGGCCTATGGAGCCAATGGGAGCGTCTATAGAGACCGTGGGAGCCTCTCTAGTTGCCTATGGAGCCAATGGGAGCGTCTATAGAGCCCGTGGCAGCCTCTATAGGGGCCTATGGAGCCAATGGGAGCGTCTATAGAGCCCGTGGCAGCCTCTATAGGGGCCTATGGAGGCAATGGGAGCGTCTATAGAGCCCATGGGAGCCTCTCTAGAGGCCTATGGAGCCAATGGGAGTGTCTACATAGCCCGTGGGAGCCTCTATAGTGGCCTATGGAGCCAATGGGAGCGTCTATAGAGACCGTGGGAGCCTCTATAGTGGCCTATGGAGCCAATGGGAGCGTCTATAGAGCCCGGGGAGCCTCTATAGTGGCCTATGGAGCCAATGGGAGCGTCTACAGAGCCCGTGGCAGCCCCTATAGTGGCCTATGGAGCCAATGGGAGCGTCTACAGAGCCCGTGGGAGCCTCTATAGTGGCCTATGGAGCCACTGAGAGCGTCTATAGAGCCCGTGGGAGCCTCTATAGTGGCCTATGGAGCCAATGGGAGCGCCTACAGAGCCCGTGGCAGCCTCTATAGTGGCCTATGGAGCCAATGGGAGCGTCTATAGAGCCCGTGGGAGCCTCTCTATTTGCCTATGGAGCCATTGGGAGCGTCCATTGAGCCCGTGGGAGTCTCTATAGGGGCCTATGGAGCCAATGGGATCATCTATAGAGCCCGTGGGAGCCTCTATAGTGGCCTATGGAGCCAATGGGACCATCTATAGAGCCTGTGGGAGCCTATATAGTGGCCTATAGAGCCAATGGGAGCGTCTATAGAGCCCATGGGAGCCTCTATAGTGGCCTATGGAGCCAATGGGAGCGTCTATAGAGCCCGTGGGAGCCTCTATAGTGGCCTATGGAGCCAATGGGAGCGTCTATAGAGCCCATGGGAGCCTCTCTATTTGCCTATGGAGCCAATGGGAGCGTCTACAGAGCCCGTGGGAGCCTCTATAGTGGCCTAAGGAGCCAATGGGAGTGTCTATAGAGCCCGTGGGAGCCTCTATAGTGGCCTATGGAGCCAATGGGAGTGTCTATAGAGCCCGTGGGAGCCTCTATAGTGGCTATGGAGCCAATGGGAGCGTCTACATAGCCAGTGGGAGCCTCTATAGTGGCCTATGGAGCCAATGGGAGCGTCTATAGAGCCGTGGGAGCCTCTATAGTGGCTATGGAGCCAATGGGAGCGTCTACATAGCCCGTGGGAGCCTCTATAGTGGCCTATGGAGCCAATGGGAGCGTCTACAGAGCCCAAGGGAGCCTCTATAGTGGCCTATGGAGCCAATGGGAGCGTCTACAGAGCCGGTGGGAGCCTCTATAGTGGCCTATGGAGCCAATGGGAGCGTCTATAGAGCCCGTGGGAGCCTCTATAGTGGCCTATGGAGCCAATGGGAGCATCTATAGAGCCCGTGGGAGCCTCTATAGTGGCCTATGGAGCCAATGGGAGCGTCTATAGAGCCCGTGGGAGCCTCTATAGGGCCCTATGGAGGCAATGGGAGCGTCTATAGAACCCGTGTGAGCCTCTCTAGAGGCCTATGGAGCCAATGGGAGCGTCCATTGAGCCCGTGGGAGCCTCTATAGTGGCCTATGGAGCCAATGGGATCATCTATAGAGCCCGTAGGAGCCTCTATAGTGGCCTATGGAGCCAATGGGAGCGTCTATAGAGCCCGTGGGAGCCTCTATAGTGGCCCTATGGAGCCAATGGGAGCCTGTATAGAGCCGTGGGAGCCTCTCTATTTGCCTATGGAGCCATTGGGAGCGTCCATAGAGTCCGTGGGAGGCTCTCTAGAGGCCTATGGAGCCAATGGGAGCGTCCATTGAGCCCGTGGGAGCCTCTATAGTGGCCTATGGAGCCAATGGAAGCGTCTATAGAGCCCGTGGGAGCCTCTATAGTGGCCTATGGAGCCAATGGGATCATCTATAGAGCCCGTGGGAGCCTCTATAGTGGCCTATGGAGCCAATGGGAGCCTGTATAGAGCCCGTGGGAGCCTCTCTATTTGCCTATGGAGCCATTGGGAGCGTCCATAGAGCCCGTGGAGCCTCTCTAGAGGCCTATGGAGCCAATGGGAGCGTCTATAGAGCCCGTGGGAGCCTCTATAGTGGCCTATGGAGCCAATGGGAGCGTCTATAGAGCCCGTGGGAGCCTCTATAGTGGCCTATGGAGCCAATGGGAGCGTCTATAGAGACCGTGGGAGCCTCTATAGTGGCCTATGGAGCCAATGGGAGCGTCTATAGAGCCCGGGGGAGCCTCTATAGTGGCCTATGGAGCCAATGGGAGCGTCTACAGAGCCCGTGGCAGCCACTATAGTGGCCTATGGAGCCAATGGGAGCGTCTACAGAGCCCGTGGGCGTCTCTATAGCGGCCTAAGGAGCCAATGGGAGCGTCTATAGAGCCCGTGGGAGCCTCTCTAGTGGCCTATGGAGCCAATGGGAGCGTCTACAGAGCCAGTGGCAGCCTCTATAGTGGCCTATGGAGCCAATGGGAGCGTCTATAGAGCCCGTGGGAGCCTCTCTATTGGCCTATGGAGTTATTGGGAGCGTCCATTGAGCCCGTGGAGTCTCTATAGGGGCCTATGGAGCCAATGGGATCATCTATAGAGCCCGTGGGAGCCTCTCTATTGGCCTATGGAGTTATTGGGAGCGTCCATTGAGCCCGTGGGAGCCTCTATAGTGGCCTATGGAGCCAATGGGAGCATCTATAGAGCCCGTGGGAGCCCTCTATAGTGGCCTATGGAGCCAATGGAGCGTCTACAAAGCCCGTGGGAGACTCTATAGTGGCCTATGCAGGCAATGGGAGCGTCTAACTCTATAGTGGCCCTATGCAGGCAATGGGAGCGTCTATAGAGCCCGTGGGAGCCTCTCTAGAGGCCTATGGAGCCAATGGGAGCGTCTACAGAGCCCGAGGCAGCCTCTATAGTGGCATATGGAGCGATTGGGGAGCGTCTATAGACGCCGTGGCAGCCTCTATATGGGCCTATGGAGGCAATGGGAGCGTCTATAGAGCCCGTGGGCAGCCTCTATAGGGGCCTATGGAGCCAATGGGAGCGTCTATAGAGCCCGTGGGAGCCTCTCTAGTGGCCTATGGAGCCAATGGGAGCGTCTATAGAGCTCGTGGGAGCCTCTACAGTGGCCTATGGAGCCAATGGGAGCGTCTATAGAGCCCGTGGGAGCCTCTATAGTGGCCTATGGAGCCATTGGGAGCGTTTATAGAGCCCGTGGGAGCCTCCATAGTGGCCTATGGAGCCAATGGGGAGCGTCTATAGAGCCCGTGGGAGCCTCTATAGTGGCCTATGGAGCCAATGGGAGCGTCTATAGAGCCCGTGGGAGCCTCTATAGTGGCCTATGGAGGCAATGGGGAGCGTCCATAGAGCCCGTGGGAGCCTCTGTAGAGGCCTATGGAGCCAATGGGAGCGTCTACAGAGGCCGTGGCAACCTCTATAGTGGCTTATGGAGCCAATGGGAGCCTCTATAGATCCCATGGGAGCCTCTATAGTGGCCTATGCAGGCAATGGGAGCATCTATAGAGACCGTGGGAGCCTCTCTAGAGGCCTATGGAGCCAATGGGAGCATCTAGAGAGCCCGAGGCAGCCTCTATAGTGGCTTATGGAGCCAATGGGAGCGTCTACAGAGCCCGTGGCAGCCTCTATAGTGCCTTATGGAGCCAATGGGAGCGTCTATGGAGCCCGTGGGAGCCTCTATAGTGGCCTATGGAGCCAATGGGAGCGTCTATATAGCCCGTGGCAGCCTCTATAGTGGCCTATGGAGCCAATGGGAGCGTCTATAGAGCCCGTGGGAGCCTCTATAGGGGCCTATGGAGCCAATGTGAGCGTCTATATAACCCGTGGGAGCCTCTCCAGTTGCCTATGGAGCCAATGGGAGCGTCTATAGAGCCCGTGGCAGCCTCTCCAGTTGCCTATGTAGCCAATGGGAGCGTCTATAGAGCCCGTGGCAGCTTCTATTGTTGCCTATTGAGCCAATGGGAGCGTCTACAGAGCCCCGTGGTAGCCTCTCTAAGGGCCTATGGAGCCAATGGGAGTGTCTATAGAGCCCGTGGGAGCCCTCTCTAGTTGCCTATGGAGGCAATGGGAGCGTCTATAGAGCCCGTGGCAGCCTCTATAGTGGCCTATGGAGGCAATGGGAGCGTCTATAGAGCCCATGGGAGCCTCTCTAGAGGCCTATGGAGCCAATGGGAGTGTCTACAGAGCCCGTGGGAGCCTCTATAGTGGCCTATGGAGCCAATGGGAGCGTGTACAGAGCCCGTGGGAGCCTCTATAGTGGCCTATGGAGCCAATGGGAGTGTCTACATAGCCCGTGGGAGCCTCTATAGTGGCCTATGGAGCCAATGGGAGCGTCTATAGAGCCCGTGGGAGCCTCTCTAGTGGCCTATGGAGCCAATGGGAGCGTCTACATAGCCCGTGGGAGCCTCTATAGTGGGCCTATGGAGCCAATGGGAGCGTCTATAGAGCCCGTGGGAGCCTCTATAGTGGCCTATGGAGCCAATGGGAGCGTCTATAGAGCCCGTGGCAGCCTCTATAGGGCCCTATGGTGCCAATGGGAGCATCTATAGAGCCCGTGGGAGCCTCTCTAGTGGCCTATGGAGCCAATGGGAGCGTCTATAGAGCTCGTGGGGAGCCTCTATAGAGGCCTATGGAGCCAATGGGAGCGGTCTATAGAGCCCGTGGGAGCCTCTATAGTGGCTTATGGAGCCAATGGGAGTGTCTATAGATCCCGTGGGACCCTCTATAGTGGCCTATGGAGCCAATGGGAGCGTCTATAGAGCCCGTGGGAGCCTCTATAGTGGCCTATGGAGCCAATGGGAGCGTCTATAGAGCCCGTGGGAGCCTCTATAGTGGCCTATGGAGCCAATGGGAGCGTCTATAGAGCCCGTGGGAGCCTCTCTAGTTGCCTATGGAGCCAATGGGGAGCATCTATAGAGACCGTGGGAGCCTCTATAGTGGCCTACGGAGCCAATGGGAGCGTCTATAGAGCCCGTGGGAGCCTCTATAGTGGCCTATGGAGCCAATGGGAGCGGTCTATAGAGCCCGTGGCAGCCTCTCTTGTTGCCTATGGAGCCAATGGGAGCGTCTACAGAGCCCGTGGTAGCCTCTCTAGTGGCCTATGGAGCCATGGGGAGCGTCTATAGAGCCCGTGGGAGGCCTCTCTAGTTGGCTATGGAGCCAATGGGAGCGTCTATAGAGCCCGTGGGAGCCTCTATAGTGGCCTATGGAGCCAATGGGAGCGTCCTATAGAGCCCGTGGGAGCCACTATAGTGGCCTATGGAGCCAATGGGAGCGTCTATAGAGCCCGTGGCAGCCTCTCGTGAGGCCTATGGAGGCAATGGGAGTGTCTACAGAGCCCGTGGGTGCCTCCTATAGTGGCCTATGGAGCCCAATGGGAGCGTCTACAGAGCCCGTGGGAGCCTCTATAGTGGCCTATGGAGCCAATGGGAGCGTCTATAGAGCCCGTGGGAGCCTCTATAGTGGCCTATGGAGCCAATGGGAGCGTCTATAGAGCCCGTGGCAGCCTCTAGAGTGGCCTATGGAGGCAATGGGAGCGTCATATAGAGCCCATGGGAGACTCTCTAGAGGCCTATGGAGCCAATGGGAGTGTCTACAGAGCCCGTGGGAGCCTCTATAGTGGCCTATGGAGCCAATGGGAGCGTGTGCAGAGCCCGTGGGAGCCTCTATAGTGGCCTATGGAGCCAATGGGAGCGTTCTACATAGCCCGTGGGAGCCTCTATAGTGGCCTATGGAGCCAATGAGAGCGTCTATAGACTCGTGGGAGCATCTCTAGAGGCCTATGGAGCCCAATGGGAGCGTCTACAGAGCCCGGGGCAGCCTCTATACGGGCCTATGGAGGCAATGGGAGCGTCTATAGAGCCCGGTGGGAGCCTCTCTAGAGGCCTATGGAGCCAATGGGAGCGTCTATAGAGCCCGGTGGGAGCCTCTATAGTGGCCTATGGAGGCAATGGGAGCGTCTATAGAGCCCGTGGGAGCCTCTATAGTGGCCTATGGAGCCAATGGGAGAGTCTACAGAGCCCGTGGGGAGCCTCTCTAGTGGCCTATGGAGCCAATGGGAGCGTTCTACAGAGCCCGTGGGAGCCTCTATAGTTGCCTATGGAGCCAATGGGAGCGTCTACAGAGCCCGTGGGAGCCTCTATAGTGGCCTATGGAGCCAATGGGAGCGTCTATAGAGCTCGTGGGAGCCTCTCTAGTGGCCTATAGAGCCAATGGGAGCGTCTACAGAGCCCGTGG
>NW_027144302.1:0-39171 GCF_026170545.1 Melanerpes formicivorus | reverse complement strand
ATCCAATCCTACACCCGTGACCACCTTCTTGCCTCTGTACCAGCTTTGACCAAGTGAAGCTAACTTGTTATTTAGTTTTGCAATTACATGAATTCAGCTTCAGAAGAGCTCTTGGAATAAACAGCATTTCATAAAAACACATTCTTTCTGGCTCATTTGGTTGTATCAATGACAAAATCAGAGTTCTGCAAAACACTACAAAATACAAATTTCCAAGACAGGATATTGCCAAGGCAACAAGGGGAACTGGGCTGTAATGCAACAAAACATGTTACACAGAGTCTAAACCTTTGTTGTCATCCTGTCCTGCTCCTACCAACACCAAAGCTGATCCCTGAACAGACTGCATCCTTACAGCTCACTTCTAGCAAACTCTTCTACATAAAAGTCCAGCAATGCTTGCATAAACATTTGAATCCTTGAGGAGGATGCACAGACATCACCTACAGGGAATAAAGGAGCAGGGGCACCTGCTGGGGAAGGCTGTGATGTCTCTGCAGTGGTATTTCCCAGGGAACATCACAAGAAACACCAGCAGTGTTTCAAACATCCATAGAAAGGTTTGGGTTGGAAAGGACCTCCCATGTAGCACAGCCCCCTCTGCAGTAAGCAGGGGTATACTCCACTAGATCAGGTTGCCCAGAGCCCTGCCAAGCCTCACCTTGAATATCCCCGGGGATGGGGCCTCAACCACCTCCCTGGGCAACCTGTTCCAGTGTTCCACTACCCTCCTTTGTCCTTGTTCCTAGGTTCCCCTCAACACTTGCAGATTATGGATACTGGCCTCCATAGACCTCTGCTCTTACTCAGAGAAGGGGTCTCCAAAGGAGACTGAGTGGAATGTTGTATAGCAGCACTCCAATCCAGAGGATAAGGGACCCTAGACTCCTTTCTGAAGCCAGATCCCAGTGGATGCAAAGGGAGTAATAACAAAAGCAAGGACAAGAATTCCCAGAATGCTGGAGGGACAGGGAGAGAAGAGACAAAATCACTGAATGGTGGAGCTTGGAAGGCACCTCAGGGAATTGTCTTGTCCAACTCCCCTGCCAGAGCAGGGTCTCCTAGTGCAGGTTGATCAGGTCAGCATTCAGGAGGGTTTTGAGAGTCTCCAGAGAAGAAGACTTCACAACCTCTCTGGGCAGCCTGGTCCAGTGACTCAGCACCCCCAAAGTAAAGAAATTTTTCCTTCAGTTCAAGTGAAACCTCCTGTGTTCTAGTCTGTGCCTGTTGTCCCTTGTCCTATCACTGGCCACCACTGAAAAGAGCCCAGTCCCATCCCTCTTGACCCCCACCCTTCAGATATTGATCACACTGAGAACATCCCCTCAGTCTGTTTTTGTCCAGGCTAAACAACCCCAGGTGTCTCAGCTTCACAGAATCACAGAATGTTAGGGGTTTGAAGGGATGGCCAGAGATGATTGCATGTAACCCCCCTGCCAGAGCAGGATCACCTAAATCAGGTCACATATGAACATGTGCAGGCAGTCCTTGAAACTCTCAAGGGACTCCACCACCTCTCTCTAAGCAGCCTGGTACAGTGGTCTGCCACCCTCAAAGTAAAGAAGTTCCTTTTCATGTTTAGGAACTCAACCTTGTAAGATATATACTCCAGTCTCCTCAGCATCTTTGCAGCCCTCTCTTGGACTCTCTTCAGTAGTTCCCTGTCTCTCTTGAAGCAGAGAGGCCAGAACTGAAAACAATACTCCAGATGAGGCTTCACCAGGGTAGAATAGAGGAGGAGGAGAACTTCTCTTGACCTGCTGGCCACACTCTTATTAATGCACACCAGAGATACATGGGCTGGAAGTTAGGTGGCTGACAAGAGTGAGGAGCAGTAAGTGCTCTCCTTGCTGCGTGGGACAGCGTTGGCCCAGATGCCCAAGAAGGAGTAGGAAAGTCATGAATGTTGCAAAGCCCTACTGCAAACCAACACCAGCAGGGCACAGCTGACATGGAGAGGACTTCAGTAGGAAGGGGACTCAGTACAGACTCAGCTATGCCCAAGTAAGGACCACTGATTCAACAAGCAGCTTCTATGTGGACTTCTCAGGGGACCCTATACAAGAAAAAGTGCCTTCTGAGTACCAAATGGATTGCTACAGGCCTAGGGAAGAAGCACTTCAGCCAAATCCTGTAGGAAAAATATGCAGTGTTCCCAGAGACAGAGCACCTGGGAACTCCCAAACCATCCTTCACCCATGTGCCAATGAAATCGCAGTGGGAATTAGGGCCTGCAGATGGAAGAGTGTCATAAACAGATGAGCAATGTGAGTGGAGTCAAGGAAGGTATAAAATGCTCCATCCTGAGCCTCTATCTTATGTCCTTCGGTCAAAAGCCTTTCACTTTGTGGAATAACAAAGCTGAGCCTTTGAAGAGAAAGAGGGTGGCAAACAAGTCAGCAAAGAGACACTATTTTGTGGGGGTCTGAGCAGATGACAGAGGGCAAAGAGGTGCAGATAAACATGCCTGAGACCAACTCTCAGATTTTGTCAGCTGTCTGAGTCAATACAAACAGGAGAGAAAGACTCCTGGAGGATGATCCTTTTCCTTATTCCTGGAAAATGATGTTAGTGCCATGGGATGTAAGAACAGACACACTTAAGCCAAATGACTGAAGGATGAACTCACTGGCTTCTTCCAAATTCAAGATGCAACTCAACAGTGATAGCAGCTGTGGACAAAACTCCTGCCAGGGAGTACTGCATACCAGAACCATGCTGGGAGATGGGAACTACTTAAGTGAGTGCTAGGAGATGAGCCATAGCCCATGTCCCCTCTTTGAATGGGGTGGCTCCCTCTATTCTGGTAAGAGAACAGGGGCAGATGGAGAAACTGTATATGCAGTTTATGGCCTTCAGCAGGATTTGGATGTTAAGGCTTGTTAGGTTTTGTGACTTATTTAGTGATACACCACCTCACATGGTCCTTTACTCCTGGAAACCTCCAAGCAAGAGGTTCAGCAAAGGGTTATCTCTAAGAGCTGCAGCAGTCACAACAAAGACATCCTTCATACACCTCTTTACACAACATTTCAAGAGATGAAATTCATCTCATGACAAGACTTCTCATCTGCTGATAGTCTCCAATCCTGCAGCTAAAATGGGCTATGAAATCTGTAAGGCTGGGACTGCCCTCTGATTGGCATTCCAAAGGGGAGTCTCAGTGCCTCAAAGCTTGCCAAAACTAAACCTGCATTGAACTAATTCCTGCACAATTCTTTACCAGTGAACAAAAAAAAGACATTACCATTGAGAAGAAAATAAACCACAGACTGAGCAGCTTGACTCCTGGTAGACACCAGGGACATCAGTGCCACAAGGTTTGCAAAACACAGTCCTGATGATAATCTGCCTGCAGAAATGAATACGCAGGCAAACCTCGCTCCAAGCACTTCAGCTATAAAACTGCTGGCTGATGACACCTCGTGCTCTTACCTGACATCATTACCTCCATGGGCAAAAGATCCAAAGCAGGCTGTTAAGATTTGGAGGAAGTGGAAAAGCAGATGGACCTGAGACGTGTCTTTCTCTTCCTTATCCTCTTCCACAGGATCAGGTGGGGGTCGGTTAGGCTCAGCGATTTCAGAGGCCAGCTTCATTTCCACCCCTCCTTCCTCCGCCTCAATCTCTGCCTCAGCCACTGCATTGCAATAGCTGGAGTAGCTGTCATAGCGAACTCTCTTCTTGGAGTAAGAAACAGTGTCTCCCACCAACTTCTCACTGTCCTCTGGAGTTGATGGCTCTGCTGCCTTAAAGGAGGAATGCACAGGCATGCCACAAATAGCAGCCGTGTAGCAAGTATAGCTGTTGTTACGCCGTAACAGTTTGTAGTTGTTTTCCTGAGAGGGCCTCTCATCGGTGGCCCTCTCCAGGTGTATTTTGTGGAGCAAGTCTTTGTATAAACCTGAGTCCTTGTGCACAGTGTGATAAACGTGGCCGTCGCTCCTTATCTGGCCGTCGAAGCTGAAGGTGCCGTTGGACACAGGAGACTTCGCCGAGGTGTGCGTCATCGAGAATGCCCTTCCTGCAAAGGTGGACATTCAGAGGGGCTTTTATTTCTGTGAATTCTAATGCAGAAGCCCTGTCTCTCCCACTTCATGGGACAGTAAAATGGCAGCAATCTGAGAGTGCAAGACAAAGAATCATAGAATCATTTTGGTTGGAAAGGATCTTTAAGATCATCAAGTCCAACCGTTACCTAACTCTGCCAAGGCTGGTGCTAAACCACAGCCCCCAGCACCACATCTCTATCTCTTTTAAACAACTCCAGGGATAGGGATTCAACCACCTCCCTGGGGACAACAAGTTGCTTCTTATATTCAATCTAAACCTCCCTTGGTGCAACTTGAGGCCATTTCCTCTCCTTTTATCACTTGTTACTAAGTAGAAGAAACCAACACCCACCTCACTCCAACCTCCTTCTCTCCAGACTGAACAACCCCAGTTCCCTCACCCACTCAAAGAGATCAATTCTTCACAAAGAAGACCTGTTTGCAAAATATGCAGTGAATAAGGCAAGATTCAATTAAAAGTAACTCCTTCACCTTCTGTGCAAGAACAACTTTATTCTAGGGTTGGATCTCCCTGAGCCAAGCTGCATGACCTGCAGCAAGTCAGTAGGGATCAGCTATTCAAAGGTGATACTTGGAGGCTATATCCTGAGGACTTTTGAAAAAAAAAAAAGTTCTAATTAATGCCTTAAAATAAGATCTGTTTTTGCTAAGATACTGTCTCTATCAAATAGGCATACTAAGGATTTAATAAGAATAATAATAAACCAGGTTGGAAGAGACCTTCAAGATCACCACATCCAATCCATCAACCAATCCAACCCACCTCAACAACTAACCCATGGCACCAAGCACCCCATCAAGTCTCCTCCTGAACACCTCCAATCATGGTGACTCCACCACTTCCCTGAACAGCCCATTCCAATGGGCAATCACTCTCTCTGTATAGAACTTCTTCCTAACATCCAACCTAAACCTCCCCTGGTGCAGCCTGAGACTGTGTCCTCTTGTTCTGGTACTGGCTGCCTGGGAGAAGAGACCAACCTCTGCCTGTCCACAACCTCCCTTCAGGTAGTTGTAGAGAGCGATAAGGTCACCCCTGAGTCTCCTCCTCTCCAGGCTAAGCAACCCCAGCTCCCTCAGCCTCTCCTCATAGGGCTTGTGTTCCAAGCCCCCCACCAACTTCATTGCCCTTCTCTGGACTCATTCCAGCAAGTCAACATCCTTCCTAAACTGAGGGGCCCAGAACTGGACACAGTACTCAAGGTGTGGCCTAACCAGTGCAGTGTACAGGGGCAGAATGACCTCCCTGCTCCTGCTGGCCACACTGTTCCTGATGCAGGCCAGGATGCCATTGGCCCTCTTGGCTGCCTGGGCACACTGCAGGCTCATGTTCAGCCTACCATCGACCAGTACCCCCAGGTCCCTCTCCACCTGGCTGCTCTCCAGCCACTCTGACCCCAGCCTGTAGCACTGCATGGGGTTGTTGTGGCCAATGTGCAGAACCCGGCACTTGGATGTGTTCAATCTCATGCCGTTGGAACCTGCCCATCTGCTGGAAATGTTGTTTATTGTAATGTCATGCTGAAGATGAGGTCCCCTTTCACAAGTACCTATGTTTAAAAAAAATATTATTTTTTTTTTTAAAAGAAAGGAAAAAGGTTCATGTTCTGTGGAAATATTTTCTCAGCCAGTCCAACATTTTGATATATTTTTCCTATGGACATGGGCAATCTCAAGCACAATATAGGCTGGGCAAGGGGTGGCTCAAGAAAGTCTGGAGGAGAAGCACTTGGGGGTGTCAGTTGATGACAAACTCACCATGAGCCAGCAATGGTCACTGGCAGCATAGAAGGCAGCTGTGTGATGGGCTGCATCCAAAGCAGTGAGAGCAGCAGGACAGGAAGGGGATTCTACCCCTCTGTTCTGCTCTGCTGAGACTTCACCTGGAGTACTGTGTCCAGTTCTGGTGCCTCCAGCATAAGGAGGACACTGAACTGTTGAAGCAGGTTCAGAGGAGGCCATGAAGATTATTATAGGGATGCAGCAGCTCACCTATGGGGACAGGCTAAGACAGATGGGGCTGTTCAGCCTGGAGAAGGCTCTAGGGAGACCTAAAAATGACTTTTCAGTACCTGACGGGGGCCTACTAGAAAGCCGGGAAGGGACCAATTACAAGAGTTTGTAGTGATAGGACAAGGGGCAATAGACTTGAGCTGGAAGAGGGAAGATTTAGACTGGAGATTGGGAAGAAATTCTTTATAGTAAGGGTAGGGGGACACTGGAACAGGCTGCCCAGGGCGGCTGTGGATGCCCCTCCATGGAGGCATTCAAAGCCAGGCTGGACAAGGCCTTGAGAAACCTGGTCTAGTGGAAGGTGTCCTTGCTCAGGACAGGAGGGTCGGAAGTAAATGATCATTAAGGTCCCTTCCAACCCAAACCATTCCGTGATTCTCCAGTTCCCACTGTGTACATTTAACATTACACATGTCACCACTAAAGCAGTATTTCTGAAGGAACTTCTGTCTTTCATTCCCTGTCTTCCTGGATTTCCACTTTTGGGTGTTCAGAATTGGGTTTAGCTATTTTTGATCTGGAAGCACCCACTCAAAGGGCTTCACAGCATGACTTACTTGATTTTGTGTGAATCAGTTGAATATATTAGACATTTATTAATGTAATTACAGGGCTGTGTAGATATCAGCAAAGCAATATCAATGTCAGCAGATCCCTAAGTGTGGGGAGGTGCAACCCCACCACATGGGAGAACAAAAAGACCTTTATGTACACAAGTCTACTTCTTCTCAACCTATGTTCAGAAAACAATGGGTGAGATTTTTCTAGTGGCCATGCTCCAAAGGGTCATACGTTTGTCAACTGAAGCCCAAATCTTTTCATCTCCTGTGGCAGCATGCTAATCACCTTTATATGCTGAATTTAACCTTCAGGCATCAGCAATTTGTGCTCCCTGTATTTTTCCACTGCGTAAAAGGATGGAAACAACACTAAAGGTAGCAAAGTGACACTAAAAGGAAAGTGCTTTTCCTTTTCAGCTGACTCTAAAACTGAAATACAGTCAAAAGAAAATGTAATTGGGTTTAAGTCCCCTCTAGAACACATCACATGTAAATGAGCATCTTTCCCAGCCAGGGCATTAGGGCTGGAAATCCCAAATTCACCATTTACAGCAGAGACCTACTTGCAGTTCAGAAACCCTGTCAGAACAGGCAGAAGAGAAACCCTCCGTACTGTGATAGCTTCTTACCATAGGGTACACGAGGATGGTTTCCATTTGCAACAGGATCTGGTGCCCCAGCAGCTTCTGTTCCTGAGCCAGTCAGGGGAATCGTGCTCTCGTCAGAGGCTTTGGCACCAGGAAGCTCTTTAAAGACTGGTGTTTCTTCATCTTGAATTTTATCAAGACTCTCATCTGATATCCTTGACAGTGCAGCATCTTTCTTTAACCGGCCTGAGGAAATAACAGCACTGTAATTTTACACCCAACTCAGCTGCCTCGCTGCTCGTGTTTCCACTGGTTGCATCAACAGCGCAGATCAAGGTGGATACAATAACCTGGCTCTTTTACATACACATTCTTTATTTCTAACACTTACCTTTACTAAATTCAACTCTAGAGCATCTTTCTTTCTTCCTAAAAAATGGGGCACAGCAGGTACCTGCAGTAAAACCCCAAGCTGCTCGTTTATTGATGAAATCTGAAACTTGTCCCTGGGTTTTATTTGGTGCGAGTAGCAAAGTAAATACACAAAACACTGTAAGGCTAAAAGCTGTGATCAGCCCGACTCACTGTAAAGTTAAAGAAGTCACTTAAAAACAAAAATTCTGCCAGATTTTTCCTCTCTAACATTTCCTTCATCAAATATAAATTGGGTTCTGTTTCAGTATTTAGTTTCTGTTTCTGCTAGACCCTAGAAGTGAGCACTGCAATGGATTGCCTAACGAGGTTTTGAATTTCTACCACTGCAGGTTTTTAAGAGCAGGTTATACAAACACATGAGGAATAGTTTAAGCACATCCTGCCTGTGGGTGGGGACTGAACTAGCTGACCTCTCAAGGGCACTTCTAGCTCTAAAAATGCATTTTCCATGATTTTACATCGCTTGTACTTCACCAAGCAACCACTTACTTTCGATTTTCCTCTTCATCCATGGGCACACAAAAATCCAGACTAAGATGGCGAATATTAAGGATACGCCGATTGAGATTAGAGCGATGGCCCACATGGGCAGTACCAGTCCCAGTACTGTGAAGAGAAAGAAAAGAAAACCCCAGCAAACTGTAAATTAATACCACTTCATTATCTCAGGCAGTGGCAGAGTGGTCTGTTGTAGAAAAGCCTGTACTCACGTGAGCTTCAAAACCAGCATGAATGAGCCAATCACTTTTAACATCAGTATTTAAAGGTCTGGTTGACTTCCAGTTCTCAGTTACCCCACTGTGAGCTTATTTCCAAAGAAGCCAGGGGTAAAACTCCCACATCAGGGCTGCTAAACCAAGTTTTCTGTGATTTTATACATTAATGCCCGTTAAACCGCAGTGGCCATGAAGTATTTACCTGATCTTTGCTCTGATCAACAAAGCCTGATGCTCAGCTTAATCTAAGCCATTATTTGATTATGATAAAAGCTTAATGTAGCACTTGAGATCTGAGGTCTCAGTCCTGCAATGCACAATCATGTCAATAATTTGTGTTCCTGGAAGCAGCTCCCCAAGAGAGTTCCTTGAGTTTGTTCAATCAAATGATCAGACCCTTAATGAAGAAAAGAGCTTGGTCTCTGAGCTTTCAAATCTGTATTTGCTCATCTAGCTTGAAACCTAGGTGATTAATTCATCCTTGTGAGTAAATGCCACCAGGGCAGAGGCCTGAGAGAGTAAATATGTATTTTCTGAGAATCAAAAACAGCCTCTCACCTTCTTAGTCACACACTTTAGAGAGTGCTAAGCTGAAACAGAAAGGACATTAAGATTCTTATTTCATTTATTTTGCAGAGTGCCTGACCTACTTCTACGGTACAACCAGTGAGGAAATGTTGGTTATACAGCTGATTTACTGTGAAACTTCTTGGATACACAGCCATTTGGACTTCAGGAAAAGGAATTTGTCTCACCCTGAATCTGGGCACTTCTCAAGCTTTTTATTAATTTCAGTGATGCTATGATGTGGAGTCTACTGACTGCACCTATCTAGTACTTCTAGTGTGTAGGTTTTAGAGAAAGCAAATTTCTGTTCAAAAAAAGGCCACTTTCTAAGCCTGCTTTCTTCATTCAGGGGCATGTTCAGGAGCCTCTCCTCAATTGCCTGTTTGTTTACGGCTCTGGGGCAGCAAGGTAGCCTAGAGATAACATTTAGTGACCAGAGTCTTCAACAAAGTAGTCAAGAGCATTGAACAGCTCTTTTCTGAACTCTTTTGCTGCAAGTGCATGTTTAAGTGCACTCTAAGCCAAGTTAAATATAAACATAGAAGTGCAAACATATAAACATAAAAATGTGTGAACAGAAATGTATGAAGAGACAGAAATATAAGTAAATGCAAACATAGATACAAATAAAAGCAACATAGAAATGCACATAAAATATACAGAAACGGAAGTAAAGTCCTGGAAATGACACGTATCATTTCCCTCTTGAGTTGAGTTGCAGCGAGGACACAGCACCCAAGAAGACAACACATTCAATGCAGGAACAGCCTCAGGGCTTCTGAGCATTGATGGGAAATAAGTAAATTTAATTAATAGGCTCCCTGCCAGATCTGCCAGAACAGTGACTCTGCTGATTTCAACAGAACTATTGAGTCAGGCTGAGTGCAAACAGCCCACCTGGTCTTACCACCTGCTCTGAACATGCCCTCTTGATGCACATATCTGAATTAGCTTTGAGACCTCAACACACACTCAGATTTACAAAGCCAAAGCCGGCAGCTCAATATTGCCCCTTCCCCTGAAAAGGGTTTTTTTTTGGTAGCTGTGCTCTTCCTCACTAACCAAAGGGGTCAGGCAGGAGTCAAAAACAGATGCACAAATAGAAGCAGGTGGGGAGATGTATAATTTACTCTCAGAATCATAGAATGCTTTGAGTTGGAAAAGACCTTTCGAAGGCATCTAATCCAACCCCCCTGGGACATCCCCAACTAGATCAGGTTACTCAGAGCCCCATCTACCCTGCCCTTGAACGTCTCCAGGGATGGCACCTCCACCATATGCCTGGACAAGTTGTTTCTGTATTCCACCACCCTCATAGTGTTCTTCCTAACATCCAACCTAAATCTACCCTTCTCGAGTCTAAAACCATTGTTCCTTGTCATGTCACTACAAGTTCTTGTAAACAATCCCTCCTGAGTTTTCCTGTAGCCCTCTTTCAGCTACTGGCAGGCCATCCTTAACTCCTAAGCTAGGAGATAGTAGTGTGATGTCAGCACTGGCAGAGCATCATCCCAGTCCCTCCCATGCCTCTGCAGATGGCTCACTCACCTGGTGCCCCCGTGTACATGATGGAAAACACGTTAATAGCAATGGTAGCAGCATAGAACACTGGAAGCGCACGGAGGCCGTTGGGCACAGGGTCTTCCTGCATTGAAATTGAGGGGAAAAAAGTGAAATATTAGGTGGATTTTCCATAGGATTGTCATCAGTGTGAGCTGCCATGAGGAAAGCACATTCTCCCCAGTTCAGTGCCAGGCAGGTAGAGCTTTCAGGTGGATGGTAAGGAAAGGATGGTGACCTCTCCGGCTGCACCCAAAGCCACAATGCAGGTCCTGGCAAGCACCAAGCATTCTGGGGAAGCTTGACACTGTTAAAGGGAACCAGGAAGGCAGGTTGTACTTTCAGGTCAGCTGCAGACCTCCGGGGCAGATGGGTGACCAAGTTTCTTTCTGTGAGTGTTTCCTCACTGGTCTTGTCTCAAAGAAGAGTAGTGTCCCTTTCACTTGGCATGACTGAAAGGTGCCAAGCAGGACAGAGCTTTGATAATTTTTGGGAGTGGGCTAACAACAGTCAGTGCGACACATGCATAACACAAACTCCTTCCTAACCTCTCCACTTCAACTGAAACACGCTGGCACTTTCCCCCAGCTAGCAGAGAGCTCTGAAACGTTGAGTGCCTGGCCACATGAAGCAGGTGAGATAAATAAAGTGAGCTTGCTGCTGCGCCTGCTGCCCGCCACGGGCTCGTGCCCTCCACGCTCAGAAGGCAAGACTCAGCTGACGGTGCGGCGGAAATGTGCTGCACAAGCCAGGCAAAGAGCCTTTGTGAGGAGACTGCCTTGGCCTTTTGAGGGGGCTCCACGTGTTTGCAAAGAGCCTGGCAAAGTTAAGGGCTGGCGAATGTGGGTTTGTTTCTTGCTACCATGGGCTGCAAAAAGGGAGCCAAGAGCAGGCTGCGGCCACCCTGCGCTGTGCCCTGGTCCCAAAGCGCCAGGCTATATCCGCAGGGCCAGCTGCTATTCAGACATCCCCAAAACAAGGTCATAAACCCCTACATCAGGCCATGGGCTTGCAAGCTAAAAAGCTGGTCTTTCTTCATACACGCACACAATGCAAACCACCACCTGCTTCTGCCAGAAGCCCTACAGATCTCACTACATTGTGAATGGCACAGGCAGCAGTCAGAAAACTGTTTCCTCATCTTGAAGTTCTTCTGCCTCCTGAATGATTAAATATGTAGCTTTTATACCAGAGTTCATGTGATTTTGATGACTAATTTCTAAAGTTGGTAGGTTCTGAACACAACAGAGAAACTTTTCCACATCCTTTATGCAACTTGAGTCATTTTCAATTCAAAGCCGATCATATTTATCACCTGATTTTATTGCTGACATCTATTTACACCAGAAATAAAGACTGATGAAGCTGGGGCCACAGGTGGTGCTATTTATAGCAAGAGAATCAATGCCTCATCTATTTAAGTTGCCTGTATAACTGCTAATATAGCGTCCCTTATTTTAAGTCATTGTCATGCGCTGCTGCACTCCCCCGTTTCAGCAAGCTGGATGGTGTGAGAGAGATGGAAAGAGCAGATAAAAGCATTCTGGTTCCCAGCTTATGCTGGAGTGCCAGGCAAATCATCTTCCACAGTGGAGACAGGTAGACTGATGTCACCTCAGAGGTGCCACTTTTGACCAGGGTCACTAAAACACATGAGAGTCTAGGAAAAATGCAGATGCCCATCTTCTGATGTCTAAGGTCTAGAAAAGCAAAGCTTACCATTTCACAACTGTGACACAGCAATTAGAGTATCCCCAAGGGAGAACTGTTCTGCTTAAATAACAGTCAGTCAGTCAATAAGTTTGTACTAGTACAGAAGCAACCTCAATGCACCATCCTTTAATCAAAGAGAATGTACAATAGTAATTATCGTGCAGCACTTTCTAAGCCTCAAATGCTTGTCAAATTACTTACTCTGAGCTTTCAGAAGAGCAGTTGCAATGGCTGTTTAAAAAAACAAACCAAGCTACAACAAACTAGTCTCCTGTCCCAAAAGCAACTCTAGAAATGCAAGCACCCAAATGGGAGACTAGAACACAGCCTTCATACCAAGTGAGATTTCTTTACCTTGTTTAAAATGAAGAATCTAATCAGCACAAAGAGGACTCCAGACATCAAGCCAGATAACAGTGGGGAAATAAACCAAGAGGCAACTGTGTTGAAAGAAAGATAGAATAAAACATGAAATGAGCAGTCTGCCTGCATAATAGTTAAATAAGTGGTTAATAGGCAATACATTTAAAACAGTTCTTGTACAACTGGAGTGAACACTCCATATGCAATGTGTCCTTTTGGCCAGGAAGGCAAATGGTATCCTGGGATGCATTAAGAGAGTGGCCAGCAGATCAAGGGAGTTTCTCCACCCCTTCTACTTTGCCCTGGAATATTGTGTCCTGTTCAGGGTTCCCCAGGAACAGGGATACATTACAGAGTGTCCAACAGAGGCTATGAGGATGATGAAAAGACTGGAGCATCTGTCTTATAAGGAAAGGCTGATAGACATGGGGCTGTTTAGCCTGGAGAAGAAAGGTTGAGAGGAGATCTGATCTTTTCAGTGGGGTCCTGAAAGGGGCAATGGATACAAACTGATACATGAAGAAGTTCCATCTCAACATGAGAAAACACTTCTTTATTGTGAGGGTGATGGAGCCCTGGAGCAGGCTGCTGAGAGAGGTTGTGGAGTCTCCTTCTGTGGAGACTTTCATAACCCACTGGATGGTTTCTTGTGTGGCCTGCCCTACATGATCCAGCTTTGGCAGGGGGGTTGGACTTGATCTTCAGAGGTCCCTTCCAACCCCTACCACAACTCTATGATTTATAAGTCCTGTCCACTGGCACTCATGAAAGTCAAAATAATGCTAGGCACAATCAGAAACACCAACAAGACATTTCCCTTCAAGATTAGGAATCAATTTCACCAGGAAAGTTGCTTGTAGTTGGGTGCAAAGTGGACCAAGAAAGCTCTGTAATTTCCTAATTGTTGTGATCAGGAATGTGTCAAGTAGAAAGCAGCTGCACTCAGCAGGATGGTGTGCTGCTGGCAGGGGAAAAGTCTCAAATTTCCAAAATTATACAGAAGCATCAACTGTAGTGATTAAAGTGAGCACATATTTTGCAGACCAGATTTGCAAGTGTCCAGGGCTGACTTAACTGCAGTAGGTGGCAAACCTCCTACTGCTTTCAATAAAAGCAGATTAGGGCAGTGCTCTGGAGATTTCACCCAGAATGATTTATGGTGTGCAGCATGGTTAACAGATTGATTCTGCTGTCATTGCAAACTTTCTTCTACTTCTGACAGAGTTCAGAAAATCCCACATTGCTCCAGCTCCTCTGAAGCTCTAGAGTATTTCCATGCCTTCAGCATCAATCCTTTTACTACAGGGTTTGGGCTGTGACTTGGGTTACAAGGATTCCAAAACAATAATGAAAACTCCTCCACATGCCTGCTTGGCTGTGCTGATCCTGGTAGTGGGAGGCTGTGAGTTAAGCGTGTGCTGCATGCCCAGCTTTTGCCTCCTTGAAGCTGGTGGGTGGAGGAACAGGACTGTGGGCATTCACATGATGGCTAGCATTGTTGAGAGCAAGAACGAGGTGGTATGAGCCACCACAAAAAGAATTAGAAGAGGAGGAGTGTCACCTTGAAGCAGATCTCTGAGGGACAATGTGTCCTTGACTTACTAAAGAAGCTCCATCTAAACATGAGGAGGAACTTCTTTACTTTGAGGGTGGTGGAGCACTGAAACAGGCTGCCCAGAGAGTTGGAGTCTCCATCTCTGGTGTCATTCAAAAATCCTCCTGAATGCCATCCTGTACAACCTGCTCTAGGTGAACCTGCTCTGGCAGGGAGGTTAGACTAGATGATCTGCAGAGATCCCTTCCAACCCCTGTGATTCTGCTGGGGAAGCACAACTTGCTTCTTACCCCTTCATCCACCGGAGATACACTGCAGCCCTTAATGAACCCTCTGAATGACAGGACCAGAGTGAAGAATGATGTAAGGAGGGAAAGCTGTCGGCACAAAGCAGCCTCCTGGGGAGGTTTTTTTTCAATCAGTGCACACTACTTCATGTACCCTCATGCATGAAAGCAGCCAGCACTTACCAATCTTGACAAGCTGCATCCACTGGACTCCCTGTGTGCCAATCGCCACCAGAGAGAATCCAATCGTAGCACCTACGATGCAATGGGTCCCTGATATGGGGAGTTTCAAGAACGATGCAATCAGCTGCCAAACAGCAGAGCCTAGGAAAAAACAACATCCCAACGTATGCTATAAAAACAACAACAGCAACAATCATGTCATGCAGAAAATTCTTCACCGCGTACCCACATTCCTTTATGAGTGCTGCCTACACTCTGCATGTACAAGAGAGAGCTTCTGAAGAGAGTTTTGTTTCTGTTCTAGCTCTAAAAGCAAATACCAAGATAGTTTAATAGCAGCTTTGAATGCAGCATCTTACTTGATAACTTTTTATTACTAACAGCTCTTTACACTGCACAATGCTTCTGCTTTTAGTTTTTGAAGGCTTTCAGTATTTACAGCCTGTCTGAGTACATACACAGACTGCTCCCACTCTGCACCAACCTTAGAAAACTTCAGTTATTGGACTTGGAAGCCTGCAACTGATCAGTGTGATCACTTCAACTATCCATGAACTACTACTGAACTATCCATGCTCTTAAATTCAGATGTGACCAGAGAAAGGCTGAAATTGCAGGGCAAAGAGCTTCTCAGTGACACATGGCCTTGCAGAACTCTCCATAGGGAAAATGGGTTGTGGAGGGAATAAGGACTATCCTACTGCCTTCATTTGCAGTTCATTATGGCACTGGAGAAACTTAGAACAACAGAAATCTTAGTCATGTGGTAGCCAAAGATACTCTTGGCATAAGGAAGTAAGATCCCCCTGCTAACTAAGGGCTGGTGGGTAGTGGGCTATAAAGCAGATTCAATGGCTGACGTCCCAATAGATATCCCAGGAAGGATGTTTGCCAAGAGTGAAGAAAAAGACCCCAAGCACCAGAGAAGATGCCTTCTATTTTTCAATCACATTTTCCAGTAGTTGAATCAGACCACAGTTGGCCACCAAGTCCTCAAGCATGCAGCTCCATGCTCTGACTCACTTTCACACTGCAAGGATCCAGGTTCCTTGCTCCTCTTGCAGTGGTGCTAACCTCAGGACACTGAAAGAGTTTTGACAGTGACACAAGCCTTCTATGGATCTCACCTAATAATGGAGAATTCTCAGAAAGGTCTCCTCTTCATAGCCTGAAGATTTAATCTTCATGTGTTATGAAGCCCAAATGGCAGCAATTAAACTGCCATGGGAGCTCTGGTACTCTCTGGCTGGTGCTACCTCTCTTCATTGATCTGCAGCAGATCCAGATGACAAAGCAAGGTCGCTGACCATATACTGTTAGGCCAAATCTCAGCTTCTATGTTCAGTAAGAACAGGAGAAGATGGCTTGAAAGCCCCGAGACAGGGCCATCTGCAAATGGTGATCTGCTGGCATCACACACAGCGATGTCTGGAAGTCAACCAGTTTGTAAACCTGATCTCTCCTGGGGTACTATCCCAAAACAACTGCTACTCCCATTGCTATTGGAAATTCTAGATCAAACAAGAAACACCTGCTCTTTCATTTGCTGGCTTCTCTTTCCCTGTACTAAAATAAAAATAAGCTCACTTTGAAACCTTTGACCAGCAAGTGAAAGTGAGGTGAAAGAGAAAACAGATGGCAACATCTGGAAAGAGCCAAATAAATGAGCCATAGATGTGTCCTTACAAAATAATCAAGTCTAAAATACAAGGAAAATGCAACCAAGCTACAGCTGCACTGCACAGGTGTTGAGAGGGGGGAAATAAGGAATAGTGCCATACTCCCTCTATTTAATTTGGTTCACCTTGAAAAGAAACAGGAGAGCAAAAGGGCAAGTGGTGGAGGACTGATCTATGGTCTGAAGACACTGTGTGGGCTAAAGAAGTTTAAGGAATCACATTAAGGAATAGAAGAAAAAACAAATCCAGCCAGAGCAGGACTTCTCTCTGGGGCTTGCAGTGCCTTAACTACCTACATCAAAGATTTAACTCCTCTTTAACACAAAATGCCTGCTCCCAGTTTTGATCTTTGCAGAACTAGCCTAGGGAGCAGGAGGCTCACTAGACCTGTTAGAGTCCCAGACTCAGACTGGTTGCTGTCTCCTAAAGAAAGGAGGTTGGCTGCAGACCACCCCAACCAAGAGACACCAGTACCAGCTTTCAGCTCAGGGTGTGTTTCACGTTCCCCTGCAGCTGCAGGCGCTGCATCCATTTTCTTGAGGCTCTGGTGCTGTGTTTCAGACACAAGACCTTGTTGAGTACCATGCTACCTGAAAGACCTAGTACTCTGCTTTGCCAGACTGGCTGGGATGGCCTCTTTGTTGGTGGCACCTGCTCAGTTGCACCAGCAGCTGACTCCAGCTTCCACCAGGACTACTAGAACAACACTTGGGCAGCTCAACAATAGCCTGACAAGTGGTTAATGCTAGGGAACTACTACAATTTACTCCCAAGAGCAACAGTCCCTCACTTCCCAATCACCTAACAAACCTTTTAATAGGCTACAAATTATTGCAAAATGTTACATCTAAAACTTTAAACTTGTCATTCCCTGCTTCCTTTTCTCTTAGGAGAGAAGTTTGCCCTGAAAATCACCATCTGCTGTTTGCTGCAAGCATCAAAGGATCTTCCACCAACATCTGGAAAGAGGATACAGTGACTTTTGGTCTCTCCCAGGCTGTTGACTCATTTAAGCCTCATCGAAATTCAGAAGCTAAATCCATTTGCAAAAACATGATCATGAGGCATGAGGGAACGGGGGTGGGGGAAGAAGGCCGAGCAACAACAGAAAGAGGAAAAGAAAACATCCAGGAGGGCTCGGGGAAAACACAGAGAAAACACCACCACACAGCCAGAGAAAAAGCTGGAGATGGAGTTGAGGAAGGAAAAAAAAAAATGGAAATCTGCTGTTTGTGGTTAATTCTGAGATTTAAAATGTGGAATTTCTTCTTAATGCCCTGACTGGAGGAAGGGAATGCAACTGCTCATGAAGTTCACACAGGCTTATGTAAATACGCATGCAAATAAGGTGTTTTCTTTGAGCTTCTGGCCAGTTGCCTCTGCAGGGGGCATCTGAGATTTAAAACTTTGCCCTGCCAGGATCAGGATACCAGAAATAGATACAGAAAAAGAAAATAACCTTTTCTCCAATAGGGACCATGAGTATCGAGAATGTGAAAGTCAGAAGCTGCAAGGCCACTTACATTTCAGACTGCTCCCGGACACACACCCATGGGAAATGATGGAGCTATCTCAGAAGGGTAAACGTTGCAGTGGAGCAGTACTATGAATCCACCCTACAGCTTGAGGGGAAGATCAGAAACCTGCAGCTGACCTTGCAAGACACTGGGAAAGAGGAACTGATGGAGGGTGCCCAAGAGAACATTTGATATGGTTGAACTTAGCAGCTTCACAGAAAGACAGTTTAGAGAAGCAGATGTGGTCTCAGCAGCTATTTGTCACTAACCAACCCCTTTTCCCCTTGGGCAGAAGGTAGTCAAACTTCAGGAGAGTCAGGGATAATGAAAGCCTAAGGGAACCACTTCCCTGCTCTCAAGCACACAAAGCCACCTCAGACAAGTCCAGAAACTGGCACTTAATGTCCATCTTGATCCCTTAAAATTTAGGAAAGCAAAATTTTCCCATTTCCTTACAGAAATGGGTGAATAACCACATGTACTAGACTTTTGCGTGCATGCACCAATCTCAAGTGCAGGTCCTGCCTGAAAACTGTGGGGAGGCTAGAGCGGGTAGGTGGAAATACTATTTAGGTTAGGTTTAAGGAAGTTTAAGGAAGAAAACCTTTGATTGAAACATCCCTTTCGAAGGGAGGACCTGCAATGCACAAATAAACCACACTGCCTTGTTGTGAGATGCCACAGACCTGGCAGACGGAAGAAGTGGTGGTGGGATGGTCAGGCTGGCCTCTTGCCTGGGCTGCCTCTCCAACAGAGAAAGAGTTTCCTTCCTGCTGTCTCCTGCCCTTTAAAAGCAGGTTTGCTATTGATCCATGAGGGAGCTCTCCAAAAGCTCACAAAACCTCTTGCATATAAACAAAGAGTAAATACAGTGGCTTAATGTTACTTACCTCAGAATATGCTATTTGTTCTGAAGGGAGATTAATTTAACTGCAAACAAAAGAAGGGGAGCAGCCTCTAAGGCATCCTGAACTGCTGTCCCTTTGAGTCACAAAAATTAAAAACCCCTTAAACGTGTGATCATGAATTTTTACTGCTCCCTTAGTTTTGCCATGGGCAAGAGTGAAGTGTGTGATCAGCTGCAATCACTCAGACAAGAACTTTAAGCAAGTATGTTGGAATCTTCTGTAATTTTTTTTTATAACAATTCAAGTAATTCCTTCTCATAGGTGTTCACTGAAAGCTGCTATTTCTGTAGGGTCACAAATGCTGTGCTTGCAGAGTTCTCATTTACCATCATAAAAATCTTCCAAACCACCTTTTCAGCACCCTCGGGATACATCTGTGCGATCCCTTATGTCAAGCCTTATTTTTCCATCTACTACTTAAATGGCTGAGCCGTTGAGAAATACAAATTATTAGAAGCCCTTGAAAACATTAAAAAAAACCCAAACATAGGAGCCTAAAAAAACAGGAATACAAAGGGTCCTGCACTCATAAAAACCAGACCTGCAGGTGCAGACGATGAGAATGAACAATATTGAGAAGGAGCAGCATGTCAAGCACACATGGAAGGTTACTTGGAAGAGGAAAGCACTACTTACCAACCATGGCACTCACTTCTCCTGCCATCAGCAGCGGGACGGTGTTGTTGTAGAGGTTAACATCGATGATACCTTTCCTAATGGTTTCTCCTACTTTTGCTCCCAGCAACACTGAGCCAGTGGTTTCAAAAACTGAAGCCAGAATGCAAGCCTGGCGCAAAGTAACGACGCCAGAGCCCACGGCCGTTCCGAAAGAATTGGCAACATCATTTGCACCCACAGAAAAGGCTAAAATAAAAGCAATGATAAACCCCACAATGACCATCCACAGGTACTCATCCATTGCCATCTTTTCCCCACACCGTAGATCAGCTTTCCCCTTTGCAAAGAGTTAATAGGCAGGGCTGGAGGGCACCGCAACGGATTTGGAAAGCAGATTTCTTGTAAACAATGAGTTCTCTCTGGAAAGTGCTGGGTAGTGTTAGAATGTGAAGAAACTGCTAACTGCTGATTTTCAAACTACTATAAATACTGTTCATTTGGCTGCCTTCGGTCAGCAGTGAAATACATTCCATATTTTGCTCTCAAACTGGTACAACTGTGATGTTCTGTCCTGCAACAGAAAAACAAACAAACAAAAGAAATAAAAGAAATCTTTTTTAACCAAAAAAAAAAAAAAAAAAGGGGGGGGGGAGGAAGAAAAAAAAAAAAAAGGAGGGAATACTCAGCAGAGCCCATTACAATGTGTGTTTTCAGAAGTAAACATGATTTAAACCCCACTAATGGGGTCCTACCTCGGCATGTGACTGTTCTAATCATAAAGCAATTCAGAAAGAGGTTAAAATGAGGTCACCTCCAAAGCAATATGTTTCTCCCAGTATCACTGACCAAGAAAATTTAACATTTATTTTTATTTCCTGAGCAATTTAAAAAAGATTTAGAAAGGTTGGGCATTTTGTCTGTGTTGACTTTACTGAGTGGTGTGATAAGCCCTCATTCCAGAAGGAGGATTCTTCTTGGCTCTCTGCACCCCGTCAATGGAAGCATGTAGAATGTATCGACCATACCACAGGGCCTGATGTGCAGCTGATGTGGATCACCTAACCTCAGCAGAGCTCCCTACCCTTTATCAGCTGCAGCCAGAGAAGCACTTGTTTAAAAATTACCTATGTGTCTGTCTGCCTAGGAAATGCCATTACCAATACTCTGAAAAACATTCATATTGATCTATTGCTGCTAGCACATCCCATGCAGTAGGAATACCTTTCTCTCACAGATTCTCAGTCACTGAAAGAGCACAATAATCACAAAATTCCTGTGAAACAGCACAATAACCACATCACCACAGTCACAATAACCCTGTGCAACCCCACAGATCTAAAGAAGCCTATTTTGAAAAAGTTTAGCCATAAAGCTGAGGTTACCTATAGGAGATTGGGGGTTGGACAAGATGACCTTTGAGGGTCTCTTCCAACCTGATGCAATCTGTTACCCATTGCTAACAGTCATCATCTCCAAACCATTTTTACAGGTATCTTTTATTGCTTTTTCTGACAGTTTCAGTTTTATGACAGCCTTCTGAATTAAATCTTAATTCATATAATCTGATTTTTTTAAAAAGAGCTTTCAAACAAACAAAAAAAAATGGACAGAAAGGGACTTTAGAAGATAAAATCTTCACCATCTGAAAGACTACTAAGCAGAGCAGTAAAGTCCACACTGATGTCAGGATGGTCAAAAGCTAGAAGCACATTTGCCCAAACCATCTGCCTGCACTGCTGCATCTCTTTTGCAGGCAGCTACCATGAAGAGGTTCCATGCCACTCTCTGCTTTGCTATCCATGCTGTTTGGCTACAGAAAAGTGGCATTTTGGAGGCAAAAGGGGCAAGAGGTTAGCAGCAAATACCCATCAACAGAGTCCACAAATTTTAACAAGCATTTCAAGAGATGAGGGGATATCAGATGGAAAGCCATAAGCCCACCTCCTGCTTTCTCTCAGTTTTCCTACAGTCACTTCAGTCTCATACAAAATATCCACATCCACAGTTTCAAGACCATGCTTAATTTCTTCCACTGACCCCAATACAATGTAGGCCCATGTGGTGGTAAGGAGGAAGGGTGTCTCATACTTTTGAAACAATGGCAACATTAGAAGGGATGGCAAAAATCAGAAGGGATTTTGCTTATCCTGGAGATGCTGGATCCCTGACAACCACCAACAGGAAAATCCTATCCCTATATGTGTTTCCTAGAAAACCCATAGACTGATGCTCTCCCTAAATACACATATTCAGCAGCAAACATGTCCCTCTTTCTCCAGGCTCCAAACTGGCTGAACAACTGTTGCTCCAGTCATTTCCAGACATGGGGCAGAGACATCAACCCTTGAATGCCTTACACCCTAAGATAACATCTCTCAGAAGGCCTTAATGGCTCAAAACATTTGTATAAAGATTTTTATACTACAAGATGAGAAAATGAAGCCTCAATGCATTTTTGATATTTGAGGACCTGTTGCCTTTCTGTAATTAATGAAAGTGGCACAGGACTTAACAGAGACAGAGAAGGCTAACAGGATTTGGAAGACACCATTAAGAATTGGCACTTTGTTTGCCTGTGAAGAATGAGAGAACTCTGTGAAATTCATCCCAAAAAAATCTATTATGTATATCAGATTTTTGCCAGGAGATGGAAGTGCTGGACTGGGGTCCTTCCTTGATCCTGGAGATTAATGATTTAATTCTTCATCCTGCAGGGATTTACATAGTACCTTTGCCAAGTTAGCCTTGGTGCCCCCGTTTCCTCTCCTGAAAGTGGGCAAAGCTGACCGAGGTCCATGCATGCATCCACAGACACCGTGATCATGTGAGACCCCTTTCCTTTGGACCCCCAGGATGAAAGCATACCCTTATTCCCAACAGAGACCTGTCTTTTCTCCACTTATCAACCAAACTACCAATTTACTGTGGTGACCCAGTTTCTGGGATAAGGGGATTGTGACATTCCCCCACTGCAAGGGAGTTCATGGGACGATGTTTGCCAAATCTGGCTCCTCCGGCCACAGCGAGTTCCTGCAGCTTCCAAAATAAACCACTAAGTCACAAGGTTGCCTTTATTAGCTTCTCTGGGAGGGTGGGGAAAGAATTCCTGATGGTCCCAAAGAAATTAAGACTTCAAGTGTACATCTGCTCCTAAAACACCTTGTGAAGACCAGAGTCTCCCAAAGTCTGTTGGCAGGGCTCTTAGCAAAGGGCTCAGAGAGGTAGCTACATAATTTACCTCCTTTCCTTCAAGAGAAAAGGATGTCTTAAGTAAGAAGTCACCTCTCCTGTCATTGTATACAAGGTTTCAGTTAAAGCACAACATCCTCCAAACCTTGGGAGCCCTGACTTGTCATCTGCTGCGTTTGCAGAAGTGATGAGGCACAGTAATGGCCAAGGCTTCTCTTTAACAACATGAAAATCAAAACAAACAAACAGAACAAAAAAAGGAAGGGCAATAAACATAGATTTAAAACCCAAGGTGGAATCAGTACTTCAGTGGCTAGATGTTACTACTTTCAATCTTAAATGAGTGTAAGAGATGCTAAACATTTAAAGAAAAACAACAGAAAGAAAAATAAACTAACTAAAAAGTGGACATCTCTGCTGAGAAAGTTTTTAGAAATGCAAAATATCCTCCAAAGTAGGCCAGGGACTAAATACAGACTAAATCTTGTAGCATGCTTCTTTCTAGAGCCCAAAATATATCTGGCATGCTCAGGCACGCTGAGCTATGCCCTTCATCACCTAATCTAACCCAAGAGCCTGTGGTATTTCCATGTTGTTACTGGGACGAAAAGAAACTGGCAAAACTGCCATGCAGTGGGGAATGGCCAATCTTCTGCCACCTGCGTGACTGCTGGAAGTCACTAGCCTGTTTCTTCCCTCTGCTCACTTATATTTCACCAACATGCCTCTAAGCACACCAAATGCAACCTGACCTCCGCGATGCTGGGAAGCCTTCCCATTTACCTGCAGCATCTTACCAGTACTGTCCCTCTGCCAAGCTGCTGTGCCACGCTGCTGCAGCAGACTCTGGGTGCAAAAGTTAATTTTCCTATTGATGCTTTGCTCTTCCTGAACCAGTCCAGCCTGTCCTGCAATGGCTGTGCTGCAAACTCACCCTTGGGCACTAGCAGGACAGAGGAACTCTGCCAGGGCCAGGGAGTTGCAGCAGCTGAAGCTGGAGCATGCATCTCTCAGGGCTGTTGGAGCGAAGGGAAACGTGTAGAGATGACATTTCCAATAGCTAATTCTGCATCAAGGCAAAGCTTTTTCAGTCAACACAGTTTTCTTATGACCCATAATTAGACCTTTATCTGAGTTGAAGCATTTAACTGTTTAAGTAGACTTAGAAACTTTCAGAACTGGCACCTCAGTGAGAAAAAAAAAAAGGGTTTTGCAAATGCTAAGCACATCCCTCTGCCTTCCTGGCAGATGAACCAGACACCCCCCTCGGACTTTATTTTGTTTCTAGCTAAACATCTTGTTATAACTCTGTCAACACAAAGTGCTACTTCTTCCCTAAGGGAGAGAGGAAAACAAAGCCTAGGTAAGTAAGCACCTTGATTCATGCAGAATGACAAGTGAATCCTCAGGAAAAAGTCAGGATCTCCTGCTAACCACAAGATCATTTTAGGACATGTCTATATCCATTTACTAAGAGCTCTGCTGCAAACTATTCACAGTACTCTTCTAAGCCTAGACAAGTTCTGAGTGAAAAAAAATAGTATGAAATTTGAAAAGCAAAGTCATCAGTTTTGGGTGGTGGCTTTGGTTTTTTTGGTGGTGGTTTTTTTGTTTGTTTGGTTGGTTGTTGGTGGTGGCTGGTTTTTTGTTTGTTTCCAAATTGCTGCTAAAGAGAACACAGAAACATCGAACAACAGGGATGAACAGTTAAATAAATGCTTGGGATGAAGCTCAAAGTCTAGGGAAGCAATCAGAGTGTATTACTCACCAGCAATCCAACTGTGTGATATAAAGGAAACAAGCAGGCACCTCATAAACATCCTTTATTCTACTCTTTGCAGAAAATTAGGGAAGAACCTACTGCACTGGTGAAACATTGAAAGGTGTACAAATCATCCCATATGCAGCTCACCCCATGCATAAAACACCTTGTGTGCAGCTCTTCTGCTCTCAGAAGCTGCCCCCATGCTGCAGATGAAAACTTTCTGCTGCTCCAGGTGGAGCAGAGATTCCTTCAGGTCCCAGTTTTCACTAGTTTGTTTTTGGCCAACTGTGTCAAATCAGAGAGGGGAGGATGATTTCTTTCCCCCTGCAGCACTGCAAACGGCAGACGTTTCCTGATAGACAGTGTCACTGAATTTGTTCTGGCAGGCAGGTTCACTTCTAGTTACTGGTGGCTGAAAAGTCTGTGTAAAATGCTTCCCAGACAGCAGCTTCTAGAATTTTATTCCATGCCTCTCTGATTCCTGTATGTTGTTCTTTATATAAAAACAATCCATCAGGTTTCCCACCTATGCATATAAACTCATACCAGATCTAGCATAGCAGCCTACTGGAAGTAAATGCAGCACTGCATAAAAACCAACCCTGATTTATAACCAAAGTTACTAACATCACTCATATCAGTAGTCCTTGTCATTTCCAGCTCACACTCGGGCCACAGGGCTCACAAATTACCTACTTTAAATTATTAATGCTACACTCATGATATGATAGGTACTATTAATTCAAGTGGTTCAAGGCTAAGAACATCCCTATATGGCTCTAAATTACATGGACAGGACTTGTCACCAGGCCAAGCGTGATGCAAGTTTAACGCTCCAGTACACAAAAAGCACCCTGAACTTACTGTTAAAAAACATCAATTACCACATCCACAGGAGCAGGTATCACTCAGCTCCTATTTTAATATTTGCAGTGTGTTTAAGCACACCTCATGCCACAACTCAATATGGAAAACAAGGCTGAAGCTGATAGCTTTCCCATCCAGATTAACATCACAGAGTGAGACTGTCTCTGCCAGCTCCCAAAACTTCCAGAAGATGCTTCCTTTTCTTAGTCCCTACCAACCTCTGTTCCCACCACTGAAAGGTCAGAAATGCATATAAAATATTTAGCATGAGATCCTGTTGCTGGAAACACTCACTACAAACACACAGAGACAGCAGTCACGTTTAAACAGCCATTCTACAAACAAGTAAGATAGGTAAAGTATCAACAAGTCCTTGTGCATTTGCTGCCAAGTATCATTTTCTCTAAGAAAAGCACAGTTTGATCCTTCAGTGGCTGAACAAAGTCTTTCTAACAAGAAAGTGTGTTTTTTTATGGTTCAACACTGCAGATTTTTAAGATTCATCCAGCAAGTGTTCATGGTTATGAAAAACCTGTTGTACAGAAGAAAACCATGCAGAGAAATCTTTGTAACTCGCCCAGTATTTAAAAGTTGTTTTAAAAGGAAAAAAGGAGCTAAGTTCTTCCAGCAACTTATCCTCCTGATTATAAATACAGGCTGAACTCTAAAATAGACAGCCTATCATTCAGCACAGTCACATCTGAACATGCAAACTTCCAGAGGGTAAGAAAGAGAGGGCTGTAACTTACACCAGGCAATCCGGGGATAAAAGTCACTCTGGCACAGGAGAGCACACAAGAGAACACCGAGAAGCATCAATGCGAGTCCAGAGTCTTATTCAGTAGGTGAAAATCTGCCTCCTCTTAAGCAAAGAATTCTGCTGGGGGTGGGCACTGATAAAACACAACACTGCGTCACCAGTGCACTACCGAGGCAAACCAATCCAATGAAGCTCACATTAAAAGCAACAAAACCTTCCTCCCCCCCCCCTTTTCTTTCTCTTTTTTTTTTTCCCTCCCCTCCAAGCATAGGCATAGACAAGAAAGGAAATCTCCTTTTTGGCTGCCAGCTGGGCATTTTGGTGCCATCAGGTAATCTCTGAGGTCCTCTATTTGCAGGCACGCTTAAACACAGCCTTAATTCAAGTGCATGTGACAGGAGGGGGACGTGCCTCCAATTCGGGAGAGATGTCGCATGCTTGTTACTTTATCCAAGTCAGCAGAGGTCTCACGGGCTACGCAGGCTGCAGAAAGTTAAAGATGTGCACGAGTTGTGACTGGATCCATGCCTAAGCAAGCAACTTCACTTTTCAGCAGTTCAGCCTGAAATTACCCAATCCAAATTCCTTCGACCCGCTCTCCTTTTGAGTGGGAAACATTTCTGCATGTACGGCAAGGCAAAAAAAATAGTAATAATAATGATAAAAATGTTTGCCTAAAAGAACCCAGCTTAGCTCCATGTAAAATACTTGCTTTAACAGTATGTAGACTGCAACTAAGCCATTTTATTCAGCCAAAAGGAAACTGCATTGTCACAGTTTAAAACACTCTCTCTCACACACACCACACATTTATTTGATCATGCTTCTGGTTTATACAGAAACAATGCTTTATATTCAGCTGTGGGGGTTTACTCTGTTCTGAGTCATTCAAAGCCATGGAGTTATATTCCAACATAATAAACTTCAATTGAAACATTCTCTGCATCCTGAACAACCGAGAAAAAACCCAAATCATTGATGGAGATTTTCAAACACAGCCTTGGAAACATAATTCTTACCTCAAACAGTTTTCTTTTATCATAGAATGCATGGGGTTGGAAGGGACCCTCAAAAGTCATCTTTTCCAACCCTCTTTAACAAGGAGACAAAAGTTTTCTAGCCTGGTTAAAGCCAGCTGCTGCTGATATTCAGGGTTAATTTGGTAAACCTGAAAAGCAGTTTCACATTTCTGAGGAAAACTCACACGGATTAGGAAGCCTGCATCAGCTTCTACAAAGAATTAGGGCAGAACTGCAGCTAGAAATCTCACAAGGCAGAAATGACATTTAAAATCTCCCATTAAAAAATATATCTATAATAAAATAATCATAATTCCAAGTATCAGGCCACAATTCTTTGTAAGGAATGCTGACTCTTTTTGTAAGGTCAATACTCAACTCCTGTTGAGCTTGCAATATAGCTGCTAACTTTGTGAAAAGCCACATATCCCTTCAGTCTGGCTGCACTGTCTTTCCTTTTACTTCTGTCATAGCAGGAAAACAGTAAAGGAGGATGATCCTTTCTCACTGGTTTTCACTTATGTACAAAAGCAATGTGTTTTAACAAGAAAAATATTGATCTTTTCCTGCAGATCTCACCAGATCCTCATATTTTATTATTTTTACAAGTAGAGTCAATTAATTCCAACGACAGCGATTCCAATTGTAAACATGAAGTCAGGCTGTATTTATAGGTCTAGATTCCAGGGTTTTAAGGAATGAATAAACAAACACAGAAACTTTCTTGGAGCACTGATTTAACTTTATAAAGTTTAAAAAAAATAAAGGGGGGGGCAAAATATCATTTCACATTCTCTGTATAGATTGACAAGTTGTTGATATCTGCCTTGGAAACTCAAACCTGAACAGTCCAACTAAGCACTAAACCCACCCTCCTCCTTAAAGGACCGTTTCCCCAGCCTTCAGTAACCACCACCTGTGTGTAGAGATGCAGGGAGAAAGGCTGTCACGAGGGCAAATTATTTGGGTAGGATCTACATCAGCTCCAAAAGCCAGAAGCTGCCAGCGTGACCTGTGGGAATCGTCTTGGACCCAGAAGTACAACAAACTGGAACCATTTGAGTGCCACTTCCCACGAGCCAGCCCGACCACAACGGTGGTTTCGTGTTGACCTAAACTTCAGAGCTCGGTCCACACACGAAGCAAAGCATATAATAAAAAGTACAGAGAAAAGGAAATATCTTCAAAGTTTCTGCTCTGCTAAATCAGCACTGTGGACCTCAGGCATGGGAAAATTCAAGCCAAGAGAGGTTGACCATTAAGAGGAGCTGCAATTTGGGATACCACAAAAGAAGCAGGCAAAGGAAAATTTATACAACCACAAAATAAATGATGAGGATCGGCTTTTGGCAATGGCAGCTCCAGCTTGGTTCCCAGCAAATCAAATATTTGTAGCAATGATAAATATAAATAATCTCAACCAGATTTTTTTTTTTTTTTCTTTTTTAATTGTAATTTCTTCTGGTTAAATCCACAACTGAGAGATCTCAGATCCAACCAACCCACACGAGGCAGATTAATATTCTTGTTCAAATCGCGTCACAGGACGTGCCAATTTAAACAATTAATTTTAACTCCCCTTTGTTTTGTATTTCCACGTCTTCTGAAAGGTGCCCAAGTACTCATTGCCCAGTCACCACCAAACCAACATTAATTGGCAACTTAATGTAACTTCTGTCAAATGTAACTGCATTTTTTTTACCATCCAGGCTCCGTATGTAAGTGGCTAGAGTGATTTTAAAATACATACATTTCCAGTTGAAACTAATGGGGAATTAGTGTCTTTTTCTAACATAAAAAGATGGGGTAAGACCTGCAGCCTGAATGCCTGTGAACTGTATTTGGGCAGAAACAGAAATGCAATAAAAACATCCAAAAGCTGCAGGACATAGTTCCAGCAGCACTGTGCCAACTTGTATAAGGTTACTGAGCAGCGATGGGAGCTTTCAGGCTTTCACATACCTGCTGATACTCTGAAACTGGGAGCCATAAGCAGCTGGAACTGAGGACCTTTTGGTTCCTTTATCAGTATTTGTGCTCCTGAGCCTGCCTGGGAACTCTTTATTTTCTCTCAGACTACAAACAAAAAGAATAAGCTTAATGAGGAGGAATGAAAATGGGTAGCAGATGACTGCAGAGGTATCACATAGTATGTCAAAGAAATCCAGCTCTTGTCATACCCTTTTTTCTGGTATTGAAGTGACCATCTACACCATGGGAGACTTGAAGCAGGACACTGCATGCTGCTGATCAGTACCTGGAGATCAGCCCTGAGGCGGTCCTTGAAGCTAATGGAGATTTAACACAACTCTACAGAGCCCAGTGTCATTCCTGAGTGCTTCAGTAACTCCACTGTGCCTAATGAATCCCAACCAAACTCGAGTATCTGCTCTGTGCAGAGAGCAGATAGCTACAAACACAGTTCAAGCTGCTGGCTCCAACCAACAAAAGCCCATTGTCTGCTTTTGCATATTGGGTAGGGAGCTCCAACACATTCCATCATCTCTCAGGATAACCTCCAAATAGAAGGATGCATCTATGTTTCACTGCAAAAAAAAAGCATCTCAGGGACTCTCTGGGAAGTCTAATGTGACAGAGACAAAAATTCAAGTCACTGGCCATTAAGGCATGGAGTGATTCCTTTGCTCTGAGGAAACAAACCATTTGGATGGACTTTCTTCATGGCTCTGAACTCTGTCATGCTGTGGTCCAAACCTCTTTCTACAGCAAGCCCCCTGGGCTCTCAAAGAGGACATCCCATCCCAGCTAGGAGACTTCCACTCCTGATGGTTGTGGTGAATTGGCTGTGCTTCCTTAGGCATGCAGGGAGAGCTGTCATGTTGCAGAGCATGACACTGCTTGAGATCAAACTCATCTACTGAGTAAGAGGACCCTGGGAAAATGAAAGGGAGGAACCCACAACTGCAAGAGTTGGAGGCACAGAGGATGACACAGGCTCCATGTGTATGGCCTGGGAGAACCAACATGGCTCCAAGCCCCTGCCACAGCACAAGCCCATGAAGAGCTTAGCAGTCAAAGGCAGCAAATCTGTTCTGAAGGAGCAAGGCTTTGGTCTGCACCAATTCCCCAATTAGTGCCAGGAACCAAGCTTGTATCACCCACCACTCTGACTCACTGGAGACTGCAGTACCACATCCACAGCAGGCCCAAGGGAAGAGGTGAACCGCTGCTCTGAGCCTCCCTGAGCTTAACCCATGATTTCTCCTTCCCAGCCCCATATCCAAAGAAAGAAACCAGCATGGGCAAAGTATTTCTAAAAGCCCTGGCTACTGCTGACAGCTCCAGAAGCATTATCCTCAATTACTAATGGACCTACAGTGACTTAACACAGCAGATAAAAGCTGCCCATGAAACACTCCCGTGGCAATCCAAAAATACGCCTTTTGCAAATTCAGAGGCTTAAGCCAAGATCCCCCTGGTAAAAAGCCAGAGTACAGTTGCCAAAAGTGAACAATGCAAATTTTTCAGATAAAGGAAACCTGAGGCCTCAAGCCCCAGATTGCCTGCCATTTCCATCTGGGTTTGGGTTTCAGAGAATAACCACTGTGAACTCTTTTCCCGTTGAGCCAGAAGAGGTGGCTGGGGCTCCCCCGAGTCCAGCAGCCCTCTCTCTCTTCAAAGGCAGCTGGAGTGAGTAGCTACCAACTTGCCAAACCACACTGGATAGCTCTTGCTGACAGTCTCCAAAACTGGTGTGGCCAGCAGGGCAGAAGACCATGTACTGCTTGCTGAATGCCAAAAGGAACAAAGGACCAGGGGTATAACCAAAGGGAGGAGGGACAATGGCACTGAGAGGTGCCAACCAGAGTTATGGGAGTTAAGTGGAGGCAGGTGAGGCCAATACATTGTGGCAATGGAAATTCCACTTTTCTACAAGCATTGCAATAATAAAGATAATACAGGTGGGAACAGCAATGAAAGCTGTAACCTTAGCTGCATTTTGTAGGAACAGAAAACAAAGGTTACACCAGGAACTTGGTGACCATGCCTAATACTGTCTGGAGACCATATGAGGAATGGTGCCTGGCAATTAATAGGCCTGTTTCTCCCCTGAAGCCCAATAGCTGCTGATCTCTGTTCTTCACAGTCCATCTAACTCATGTAGACTTGCTGCTAGAGACATAAAGAACACAATGAAGCAAAAACCTTGAGGTTTGCTTACAAGGTGGTGTCAAGGTATCAGATGCCTCACCACAGGCTGACAATTCTGCTGAAGCAAACAAGTGGCCAACAGACTTGTTACACTGGCTAGGAATTAAATCACCACAAATGCAGCATGACAAAGAATGTTTCATAGTCTGGTGCTTGGCTCAGCAAACACCTCTGGGAGGAGTTACTAAGGGCATGTGATCCTGCAAAGCTAGGTCTAGAGGAGCTAGGCTTTACCCTCTGCAAACATTGCTCTCCAATGCTTGTCCTGTGCAAAACATAGCACTGAAAATCATAGGAAAAGGGGACCTACAAACCAGGGATCTTGTTATCAAGAACACCCTCTCTCAGCTGAGTTACTGCTCATGGAGAGATGGCTGCATATTTTATCTGGACTCTTCCTAGCCTAGGAGCAAACTTTGGTAACATCAGCATTTGTGCTACAGCAGTCCAGAGCCTTATGTCCAGATGGAGCATAAAGAGTCTTCCTAAAGGTATGGTCAGGGCAAGGGGATGCACATTGCCCCCAGTGGACTGATGAGTGTACTTGAACAGCTAGAATTTCTCTGCCTACTGACACATAGGCTACAAAGAGGTCTTTGAGTACAGCTAAGCTGCGCTGGTGATAGTGATGCACTACAGCACCTCAAGGGTTGCCCAGAGGAATAAAGATAGCAAGGATGCTACTGAGAGGTCAGGAGTAGCAAAGGGGATTCCAAGAAGAACTCTCTCTCTTCCCAGCCTTTCTGGAGAAGGCTGAGAATCAGAGCTAGCCTTGCCAAGATACTGCTGGGTCCACCACAGCTTGAATGGAGAATTCTCTAGATCTATGCATCTCCCTCACAGAAAATGATGTAGCCAACAGCAGCAATGCCACAGTGCTGGCACACAACTCTGTTCCATACAAGGATCAAGAGAAGGGCCACACCACTCCAAGGCAGGGTGTAAATTCCAAGAGAGCTGAAGTATCAGAAAACACAAAGAAAAAGAAAAGATAATTAAGTCTGCTGCAGCCAGATATGACAACCACACCATATGAAGAGAGTCCTCTGGAGTATGGAGCCCAGTTCTTGCAAGATCTGGAAGGGACCACAGTCTACTTCTGTCATACTGATACAGAAAAAAATGTCACTCAGTTATCCATAATGCAAATCAGTAAGTGAATTAGCATGTAAAGAATACTGAATATTCAGGGGGAAAAAAAAAACCAAAGACAAGATAAAAAAGTAAATCTATTTTCTTTTAAAGAAATGAAGAAGGAATCTACAATGATAAATGACTGCTTGTTTCTGGTCACCAAGACCTTCAGAAGTCATAAAAGCAATTTCCTCTTCCCTCTCTCCTATGCATAAATTAAAAAGGCAAAATTAATTATGCCCTTTTTTTTTTCCCCCTTCAATTGTCAATCAGTTCCTCAGCTCTGAATTACCCAGATATTGAATTAAATCAAATTAATAAAATGATGTGAAGAGAACAGTTGCTCTGAAACAGTGGAATACATGGCTCCCAAGATGGTTTTAGTTTTTCAGTCAAGTCAGTCAGTATCTCAGTTAGCACAGTCTCCAAGTGTTTAACCAGTTCTCTCCTGCAATTTGATCTTGTTGTCAAAGTTCAGCATACATGAACAACTTTGAATCACTTCATTTAATACAGATAACTAAGCAAAACAGAAGAATTTCTGGCTGCATTTTGTTTCCTTCAAATCTGAAGAACCAGGGCTTTAAAATCAACATAATCCTTTCCAGTTTCACAAATGTCTCAATCAAAAAGTGTTTTCCAGTCTCCAGAGCAATCCAGAAGCCAGACCGTGCTGTTCACTAATGTACATTTGATCTGGGATCCACTGGTGCCACTGATCTAACGTGGAATACAGGTGTGCAAAAGACCTTCTGTATCTACTTTAAACCACAATGATCGGTTATTGACAAAAGAACTGACCCATTGGCTACACTGCTCATCCTGGGATTTTGTTTTGTCTGGTCTTCTCTAGGGTTTATTCACTAAACTGCATAAACTTAGAGGCACAGTTCTCCAGCCAGCAAGTCTTCCACCAGAACATGCAAAAGCCCACACCAAGAGTGTCTCCTGGGTCAATCTAAAGGCAAAGACCATGAAAGGAGTAAGGCTGAAAGGAACACTAGGTGAAGGTAGAGGCAGAGGTAATATGAAGAAAACAGAAATGTGCAGATTTTTGTGTTCAAGTCAACAACAGCAACTAAAGTTTATTGATTTCAGTTTCAGCAGCTGAAAATCCATGAAAACATATTGATATGATACAGACAGTACTATCCCATATTCAAATGGCTATAAAAGTAATCATAAAGGCTAGCTTTCTCACAAGTCATTGCACTTTACTTATCAATCAGTACAACAAAATCTATTTTAAAATAGAAATATTACTGAGTGCAAATAGCTTTTGTATCCAGTTGTAATTTAGCTGCTCAATTATATGGAAATGCTTCAGTATAGGGACTGGAAAAAAAAAAATATATATCTATAACTGGTAGCTACAAAAATAGCTGGACACATTCTCAGCCACTGTCTCTCAACTGTTCCCTTTATATCCACTGTAAAACTATTTCCAACATACTAATCACATCTATTCGGAAGAAACTAAAATTATAGGATTTCAAACTATTTTCATTAGAAAAAAAACAGTCCTTTAGCACTGCTGTTACTCTTCCATCTAATTATATACTCTTAAAGGCCAAATATTCAGTCAGCATGCAAAAATAACCATAGCCTTTTATTAAGGATAAAACACCAGATAAGAGCTTATAAGAAAAATAAAGATGCTCTTTGCCTCTACCAGCAACTGTCCAATAAAGGCAATTACATTTCATTTTAGAATTTAAATACATGTATGCCAAAGTCTCAGTAACTCCTTAGCAGAGACTTAATGCAGTTAAGTCTGATCTCAGCATCCCAAGTTGCTGGGCTGCATGCCTGATATTTCCTTGGAGATATTTCACATAACAGCCAAGATGTTAAAAACGGTACCTCTCCAAAAACCTCTCCTCTCACTCAATACTTAGTAATCTGCACTTAAAATCCAACAGCCTTGCCAGGAAATCTTGCTTCTCTGGAATGTTTTTGTGACCAACAGTCAAACAGAAAATATTGAGCTGATTAGTATTTGATTCTGCCATCTAAGGACAGCTTAGGAACAGTACATTTTAAGGTGACTCCAATTAGAGGGCTAGCACCAATGTTTTATGTCACATTTTTTATGCAAAGGCTGTTTATTAACTGCAAGCAAAACCCTGATTTCCTGCTTCATAATGGTCATGGGCGAATCTCCACATTCAATGTATGCTTCTACAAAAATGAAGGAAAAAAACCCACCTAAAATTGATTTCCAGGACACAGCAGCAGCTATCTAATCCAAAAATAAAACCTGCAGCGATGTTGCGGCAGAACGAGCTTGAAGCCACGATTATATTAAAGACACAGATGTGAGGGCATTTTTCAACTTCCAAACAGATATGCAAACAAAGTATTACAATCCAGGGGGGCAGGCAAATGAATAAGCAAGCAAACTACGTGATGTTTGTGCAGCGTCCTCTCAAATCCTGCAATCCCTTCTAGAAAGTCTGGGTCTACATCTCCCTCTTCTTTACTCATGTTCTTCTCACATGGCTTGGTCTCAGAAACTTTCCATGCCTGTAACGGAAACTCGAGCCAACTTCTTAAATGTATGATTTCTTCATCTCCACTCATCATCCACTTCTGTTTCTGAGAAGCTCCTCATCATGACACCTGTATCTCAAGAAGCAAAACAGGAAACATCACAGGGATGAAGCAAGGAAAGATGAATAATAATATGCCTCTGTGTCTTTAATAAAATCCCAACTTTCATTCAAGTTCCTCTGAGGAAATAAAGAGGTCCTTTCACAAAAGCAAAGCTTTGCCAAGCTAGGTGTGTAAACATCACGTGCCAAAACTGGGGTCACCGATGAAATCTCACAACCTGCACCTCCATTCCTGACATGATGGGTAGGAGAAAGCCTGTACACACTGTGGAAAAGCATCTTTGGGTCCCAAGCTTGCAGAACTAGTCTGCAGCATCCAGCTCAACTCAAAGAAACCAGCGACCCATCCACTAACTCATCCACTGCTGCAAGCGATACAAGCTTTACTCAGGAGCCGTTTGTCCAACTGAATAGAGCTCTAGCCCAAAACTGAAATTACCAACAAAGATGTAAGCCTCTCTCTCTAATTTCCCTCCTTCATCTACTCAACTTCCACAGTTCACATGTGTGTTTCACACACTCATCAGGTACAGGAGGAGATGCTTCCTTTGCATGACAGCAGTTTAACTACAGGGTGACAAAGGCCTAATGCTATTTTCACTGTGTCTTTGTCCCCAAAGTCATGCCGAAGTTTGGGAGTGGGATGGAAGGGACTTGCCTGTTTCTGCCATTCAAAACTTGGGATTAAGTGGCCCCAAAGCCAACAGCAGGCACAGTTCAGAGGCCAACAACAGAAAAGCTGAGGGAATGACCTGCCCACAAAATGGAAACACAACCATTTTTTTGTCCCAATGAGCAGCCACTGGCCTGCCTCACAATTTTGCCTGAATGCTGAACAATGGGGTGCAGCAGAAATTATTTCTGCAGCATTCCCAGTCATGAAGCCTTTCAGGGCAGATAAGCAGATACTAAAACCATTCTGCCAGCCAGCTCTCAGTAAGACAGAAGCATGAAAGCAATTTTATCTCTCTATTTTATGGTTAAGGCCATTTCTGAATAAACATTAGCACCAAAAATCTCTTCCTAGCAGAGGCAGAACAGATCCTACCTCTTATCAGCTACTATCTCAAATTCTCTGAATTCCACCCCCCATCTGAAATCCTCCTTTCTTCTGCAAAAGCACTTGACAGCAGCACGCTCCATACATGGGGCACACTTCACCCAGACAGCAGAGTCCTTCTCCAACCCCTCCCAGTGAAGCTGCGGGCACTTTGGCTCTCTCACACTAGGGACAGCTGCAGGGACAGAGGCACATCTGGGCACAAAAAGCCTTGGCTTCAATTCTTGCACACTGCAGCAGAGAAGATCACTGAGCCTCGGACAGGCAAAGGAAGAAACCCTCTGACAGCACTCCGGGTATTGCAGAAACAATAGCTGTTAAGTAACTGGACAGAAATGTATTTGCTGTGCAGGGATTGTATGTCAAAGAAAAACACATATTCCCTCATTCTGAACTCTTGACACTCTTACCCTCCAAAGTGCTTAGGAGGCAAACATTCCTGAAAGCCTGTGCTATTGAGAAATAAGCTGCTGCTTACTCAGGAAAGGCAACTATCACAGATTTCAAAAGTTTACAGAGCCCCAAAGCCAAGGCAGCCACACGTCCCATCAGCAGGACATCCAGAACATGTCCAGATACCAGTCCATTATTTTACACCTCAGTGATCCTTTATCTTTTATCATGATGATCACTGCATACATGAAACAGAAACCACAATTCCACTGTTCCATAGGATGTTAGGGGTTGGAAGGGACCTTTGAAGATCATCAAGTCCAACTCCCCTGCCAGAGCAGGACCAGACAGTCTATAGCACAGGTTGCACAGGAACACATCCAGATAGCTCTTGAAAGTCTCCAGAGGAGGAGACTCCATTCCAGTGCTCTGCGACCCTCACAGTGAAGAAGTTCCTCCTCATGTTGAGGTGGAACCTCCTGTGCTGCAGCTTATATCCATTACCCCTTGTCCAATCACAGAGTGCAATGGAGAAGAGCCTGTCCCTTATGTCTTGACACTCAGCCCTTAGATATTTATCAACACTTATTAAATCCTCTCTCATGATCCCATACTCATCATAACTCCATATTCTCTCTGCGCGCCAGAAATTACATGCAGACAAGTAATTCAATTTATTATTGACATCCTCACTTGTTAATCAAACATCTACACTCAGCATATGCACCACACAGGCCAGAAGACATCCAGCAGCTCATGGCTGCATGCAGAAAGAGAACTGCAGAAAAAAAGATGAATAATTGTCAAAGAGATCTGACACTAGCTGTCACCTGAAACAAGTGAGGAATCTTCAGTTTTCTTTTGAAGAGACAATTTACTGGCAGGCTGGTACTTCTACTTTGATCTGCTTAGCAGCCAACATCAGCAGAAGAATTTTGTAGCTCAGTAACAAAACACAGAAACCTCCCAGACTGTTAACTCAATTACAGTATTTTGGCAAGGAAATCTTCCTCTTATACCTTAGGGAAAAGTCTTAAGATTAAACAGTGCATGTTTTAAAGGCACACGTGCCTCAGCTATTTGGTGTAACCGTTTGTGCACGTAATTGCTTTGAGAGCAAAAGTATTCCATGGCAACTTGCTTGGAGAACTGGTATTCTTCCTTGCTTCCCAAGGAAACAACACTTGTATGAGCACACCAACTGTCCCATGCACAGAAATGTTAAATTGTAAGGCAAATTTCAACCTCATGTGATGGAAAAGGATAGATTTCACAGGTGCTCAATTCCTACAACAGGCTTGCCCCTCAAGCAATGTGCCTGGTTCACAAACGTCACGGAGACAGCACGTTTCAAGTAAATATACCAAAGAACTTCAAGGCAGTGAGAGCCTGCTCAGGCACCATGCTGCTGGGGAAATCAGGGTGCTAATGATACTGCTATGCAATGGAAAGAGAGGAAGATCTTTAAAGCACTACAGTGCCACCAAAACTAAGAAAGCTGCAGGAAACACTCACCTTCACTAGTGCAGCTGGTCACAGAGCTACTTTTCTACTTACAGAGCAATACAGCAATGCCTTATGCACCCATCACAACTTCCAGCTGTTGGCTAAGAAGGCCAACAAGACCAACAGCATCCTGGCCTGTATAAGCAGTAGTGTAACCAGCAGGACCAAGGAAATTATTGTCCCCCTGCACTCTGCACTGGTGAGGCTACACCTTGAATCCTGGGTCATTTTGGGCCCTGGCTACGAACAGACATTTTGGTGCTGGAGTGGGTCCAGAGAAGGGTAGTGAAGCTGGTAAAGGGTCTGGAGAACAGGTCTGGTGAGGAGCAGCTGAGGGAACTGAGATCATTGAGTCTCTGAGAAAAGAAGGCTCAGGGGAGACCTTCTCTCTATAACCCCCTCAAAGGAAGCTGGAGCATGGTGGGGTTGGTCTCAAGTAACTAGCAATAGGATATGAGGAAATGGTCTCAAGTTGCACCAGGAGAGGTTTAGGTTGGATATTAGAAGCAACTTGTTGACTGAAAGGGTTCTCAAAGGCTGGAACAGGCTGCTGGAGAGGTGGTTGAATCCCCACCCCTGGAGGTGTTTCAGAGGCAGATGTGGTGCTACAGGACATGGTTTAGCGCCAGAGGTGGTAGAGGCAGACAATGGTTGGGACTCAAAGGTCTTTTCCAACCAAAACACTTACATGATTCTACCGTTGTACGGGCTACTGCTGCAGTATTAGCAGACACTTCTCAGGATTTGTTAAAGGCACTTGATCAATTGTTATTCTCCTTTGCCACTACAGGTGGCCTTAGAAAACCCAAAAAAATTTCTTTTTAAAAGTGCTTCTCAAATCCTTTCAACAAGATCTTACCCAGGCAGAGTAAGCTAAGCACTACCAGCACAGGTCAGGTTGCTGGTCCATCTGTTTGAGAATCCTGCCTCCTGTGATTGGGACCAGATGCTTCAAAAGGTGGAACAGCTTGGGTAGAGAACAATGATGCAATTCACCCAAAGGGGAAATTCCTTCCTGACCTCATCAATTAGCATGAAGGTTTATATGCTTAATTTATTTTTAATCCTATTTACTGCAACTCTGGACATTGTCATTATGTATATAAACATCCAGGTCTGCTTGGAATCCAACTAAACTTTTGGCCTCGGTACCATCATGTGGTACAATTACGCCAGCATTTCAAATGCACTGATTTCCAATTTCATTTCAACATCCTTTTCTTCTTGCGCTACGGGAACTAGTGTGGCTATTAACCACTTCTCCTACCCTTCCTCCAGCCCACCTTGCACCTTGAGCTCTCATGCCACATTGAGCTCTGTTACACAGAGGGAACATCATCTGAAGGCCTTTAAGGT
>NW_027144301.1:0-39180 GCF_026170545.1 Melanerpes formicivorus | reverse complement strand
TTTAGGTTTTACCCCAACAATGTTTTCATTAGTTTCGCTCACTCTCGAAATCAAAGCATTTTACAGCAGGTTGCCCCCCCCCCCCCCCTCGCAGCCTGTATCTCAGCACAGGAATAAGGTAGGGAAGAATTCTAAGGATCATTTTGACTGCCTCCAGAAAGTTAGATCAGATGGCAATTGGATTTGGTGCTAGGTCTTTCCCTTTAGGTTTTACCCCAACAATGTTTTCATTAGTTTCGCTCAACTCTCGAAATCAAGCATTTTACAGCAGGTTGGAGCAGCCTGTATCTCAGCCCAGGAATATGGTAGGGAAGAATCTAAGGCTCATTTTGACTGCCTCTAGAAGTTAGATCAGATGGCAAATTGGATTTGGTGCTAGGTCTTTCCCTTTAGGTTTTACCCAACAATGTTTTCATTAGTTCGCTCACTCTCGAAATCAAGCATTTTACAGCAGGTTGGAGCAGCCTGTATCTCAGCACAGGAATAAGGTAGGGAAGAATTCTAAGGCTCATTTTGACTGCCTCCAGAAGTTAGATCAGATGGCAAATTGGATTTGGTGCTAGGTCTTTCCCTTAGGTTTTACCCCCAACAATGTTTCATTAGTTTCGCTCACTCTCGAAATCAAGCATTTTACAGCAGGTTGGAGCAGCCTGTATCTCAGCACAGGAATAAGGTAGGGAAGAATTCTAAGGCTCATTTTGACTGCCTCCAGAAGTTAGATCAGATGGCAAATTGGATTTGGTGCTAGGTCTTTCCCTTTAGGTTTTACCCCAACAATGTTTTCATTAGTTTCGCTCACTCTCGAAATCAAGCATTTACAGCAGGTTGGAGCAGCCTGTATCTCAGCACAGGAATAAGGTAGGGAAGAATTCTAAGGCTCATTTTTGACTGCCTCAGAAGTTAGATCAGATGGCAAATGGATTTGGTGCTAGGTCTTTCCCTTTAGGTTTTACCCCAACAATGTTTTCATTAGTTTCGCTCACATCTCGAAATCAAGCATTTTACAGCAGGTTGGAGCAGCCTGTATCTCAGCACAGGAATAAGGTAGGGAAGAATTCAAAGGATCATTTGACTGCCTCCAGAAGTTAGATCAGATGGCAAATTGGATTTGGGTGCTAGGTCTTTCCCTTTAGGTTTTACCCCCAACAATGTTTTCATTAGTTTCGCTCACATCTCGAAATCAAGCATTTTACAGCAGGTTGGAGCAGCCTGTATCTCAGCACAGGAATAAGGTAGGGAAGATTCTAAGGCTCATTTTGACTGCCTCCAGAAGTTAGATCAGATGGCAAATTGGATTTGGTGCTAGGTCTTTCCCTTTAGGTTTTACCCCAACAATGTTTTCATTAGTTTCGCTCACTCTCGAAATCAAGCATTATACAGCAGGTTGGAGCAGCCTGTATCTCAGCACAGAAATAAGGTAGGGAAGAATTCTAAGGCTACATTTTGACTGCCTCAGAAGTTAGATCAGATGGCAAATTGATTTGGTGCTAGGTCTTTCCCTTTAGGTTTTACCCCAAACAATGTTTTCATTAGTTTCGCTCACTCTCGAAATCAAGCATTTTACAGCAGGTTGGAGCAGCCTGTATCTCAGCACAGAATAAGGTAGGAAGAATTCTAAGGCTCATTTTGACTTGCCTCCAGAAGTTAGATCAGATGGCAAATTGGATTTGGTGCTAGGTCTTTCCCTTTAGGTTTTTACCCCAACAATGTTTTCATTAGTTTCGCTCACCTCTCGAAATCAGCATTTTACAGCAGGTTGGAGCAGGCTGGTATCTCAGCACAGGAATAAGGTAGGGAAGAATTCTAAGGCTCATTTTTGACTGCCTCCAGAAGTTAGATCAGATGGCAAATTGGATTTGGTGCTAGGTCTTTCCCTTTAGGTTTTACCCCCAACAATGTTTTCATTAGTTTCGCTCACTCTCGAAATCAAGCATTTTTACAGCAGGTTGGAGCAGCCCTGTATCTCAGCACAGGAATAAGGTAGGGAAGAATTCTAAGGCTCATTTTGACTGCCTCCAGAGTTAGATCAGATGCAAAATTGGATTGGTGCTAGGTCTTTCCCTTTAGGTTTTACCCCAACAATGTTTTTCATTAGTTTCGCTCACTCTCGAAATCAAGCATTTTACAGCAGGTTGGAGCAGCCTGTATCTCAGCACAGGAATAAGGTAGGGAAGAATTCTAAGGATCATTTTGACTGCCTCCAGAAGTTAGATCAGATGGCAAATTGGATTTGGTGCTAGGTCTTTCCCTTTAGGTTTTACCCCAACAATGTTTTCATTAGTTTCGCTCACTCTCGAAATCAAGCATTTTACAGCAGGTTGGAGCAGCCTGTATCTCAGCACAGGAATAAGGTAGGGAAGAATTCTAAGGCTCATTTTGACTGCCTCCAGAAGTTAGATCAGATGGCAAATTGGATTTGGTGCTAGGTCTTTCCCTTTAGGTTTTTACCCCAACAATGTTTTCATTAGTTTCGCTCACTCTCGAAATCAAGCATTTTACAGCAGGTTGGAGCAGCCTGTATCTCAGCACAGGAATAAGGTAGGGAAGAATTCTAAGGCTCATTTTGACTGCCTCCAGAAGTTAGATCAGATGGCCAATTGGATTTGGTGCTAGGTCTTTCCCTTTAGGTTTTACCCCAACAATGTTTTCATTAGTTTCGCTCACTCTCGAAATCAGCATTTTACAGCAGGTTGGAGCAGCCTGTATCTCAGCACAGGAATAAGGTAGGGAAGAATTCAAATGCTCATTTTGACTGCCTCCAGAAGTTAGATCAGATGGCAAATTGGATTTGGTGCTAGGTCTTTCCCTTTAGGTTTTACCCCAACAATGTTTTCATTAGTTTCGCTCACTCTCGAAATCAAGCATTTTACAGCAGGTTGGAGCAGCCTGTATCTCAGCACAGGAATAAGGTAGGGAAGAATTCTAAGGATCATTTTGACTGCCTCCAGAAGTTAGATCAGATGGCAAATTGGATTTGGTGCTAGGTCTTTCCCTTTAGGTTTTACCCCAACAATGTTTTCATTAGTTTCGCTCACTCTCGAAATCAAGCATTTTACAGCAGGTTGGAGCAGCCTGTATCTCAGCACAGGAATAAGGTAGGAAGAATTCTAAGGCTCATTTTGACTGCCTCCAGAAGTTAGATCAGATGGGCAAATTGGATTAGGTGCTAGGTCTTTCCCTTTAGGTTTTACCCAACAATGTTTTCATTAGTTTCGCTCACTCTCGAAATCAAGCATTTTACAGCAGGTTGAGCAGCCTGTATCTCAGCACAGGAATAAGGTAGGGAAGAATTCTAAGGCTCATTTTGACTGCCTCCAGAAGTTAGATCAGATGGCAAATTGGATTTGGTGCTAGGTCTTTCCCTTTAGGTTTTACCCCCAACAATGTTTTCATTAGTTTCGCTCACTCTCGAAATCAAGCATTTTACAGCAGGTTGGAGCAGCCTGTATCTCAGCACAGGAATAAGGTAGGGAAGAATTCAAAGGATCATTTTGACTGCCTCCAGAAGTTAGATCAGATGGCAAATTGGATTTGGTGCTAGGTCTTTCCCTTTAGGTTTTACCCCAACAATGTTTTTCATTAGTTTCGCTCACTCTCGAAATCAAGCATTTTACAGCAGGTTGGAGCAGCCTGTATCTCAGCACAGGAATAAGGTAGGGAAGAATTCTAAGGCTCATTTTGACTGCCTCCAGAAGTTAGATCAGATGGCAAATTGGATTTGGTGCTAGGTCTTTCCCTTTAGGTTTTACCCCAACAATGTTTTCATTAGTTTCGCTCACTCTCGAAATCAAGCATTTTACAGCAGGTTGAGCAGCCTGTATCTCAGCACAGGAATAAGGTAGGGAAGAATTCTAAGGCTCATTTTGACTGCCTCCAGAAGTTAGATCAGATGGCAAATTGGATTTGGTGCTAGGTCTTTCCCTTTAGGTTTTACCCCAACAATGTTTTCATTAGTTTCGCTCACTCTCGAAATCAAGCATTTTACAGCAGGTTGGAGCAGCCTGTATCTCAGCACAGGAATAAGGTAGGGAAGAATTCAAATGCTCATTTTGACTGCCTCCAGAAGTTAGATCAGATGGCAAATTGGATTTGGTGCTAGGTCTTTCCCTTTAGGTTTTACCCCAACAATGTTTTCATTAGTTTCGCTCACTCTCGAAATCAAGCATTTTACAGCAGGTTGGAGCAGCCTGTATCTCAGCACAGGAATAAGGTAGGGAAGAATTCTAAGGCTCATTTTGACTGCCTCCAGAAGTTAGATCAGATGGCAAATTGGATTGGTGCTAGGTCTTTCCCTTTAGGTTTTACCCCAACAATGTTTTCATTAGTTTCGCTCACTCTCGAAATCAAAGCATTTTACAGCAGGTTGGAGCAGCCTGTATCTCAGCACAGGAATAAGGTAGGGAAGAATTCTAAGGATCATTTTGACTGCCTCCAGAAGTTAGATCAGATGGCAAATTGGATTTGGTGCTAGGTCTTTCCCTTTAGGTTTTACCCCAACAATGTTTTCATTAGTTTCGCTCACTCTCGAAATCAAGCATTTTACAGCAGGTTGGAGCAGCCTGTATCTCAGCACAGGAATAAGGTAGGAAGAATTCTAAGGATCATTTTGACTGCCTCCAGAAGTTAGATCAGATGGCAAATTGGATTTGGTGCTAGGTCTTTCCCTTTAGGTTTTACCCCAACAATGTTTTCATTAGTTTCGCTCACTCTCGAATCAAGCATTTTACAGCAGGTTGGAGCAGCCTGTATCTCAGCACAGGAATAAGGTAGGGAAGAATTCTAAGGCTCATTTTGAACTGCCTCCAGAAGTTAGATCAGATGGCAAATTGGATTTGGTGCTAGGTCTTTCCCTTTAGGTTTTACCCCAACAATTGTTTTCATTAGTTTCGCTCACTCTCGAAATCAAGCATTTTACAGCAGGTTGGAGCAGCCTGTATCTCAGCACAGGAATAAGGTAGGAAGAATTCTAAGGCTCATTTTGACTGCCTCCAGAAGTTAGATCAGATGGCAAATTGGATTTGGTGCTAGGTCTTTCCCTTTAGGTTTTACCCCAACAATGTTTTCATTAGTTTCGCTCACTCTCGAAATCAAGCATTTTACAGCAGGTTGGAGCAGCCTGTATCTCAGCACAGGAATAAGGTAGGGAAGAATTCAAAGGATCATTTTGAACTGCCTCCAGAAGTTAGATCAGATGGCAAATTGGATTTGGTGCTAGGTCTTCCCTTTAGGTTTTACCCCAACAATGTTTTCATTAGTTTCGCTCACTCTCGAAATCAAGCATTTTACAGCAGTTGGAGCAGCCTGTATCTCAGCACAGGAATAAGGTAGGGAAGAATTCTAAGGCTCATTTTGACTGCCTCCAGAAGTTAGATCAGATGGCAAATTGGATTTGGTGCTAGGTCTTTCCCTTTAGGTTTTACCCCAACAATGTTTTCATTAGTTTCGCTCACTCTCGAAATCAAGCATTTTACAGCAGGTTGGAGCAGCCTGTATCTCAGCACAGGAATAAGGTAGGGAAGAATTCTAAGCTCATTTTGACTGCCTCCAGAAGTTAGATCAGATGGCAAATTGGATTTGGTGCTAGGTCTTTCCCTTTAGGTTTTACCCCAACAATGTTTTCATTAGTTTCGCTCACTCTCGAAATCAAGCATTTTACAGCAGGTTGGAGCAGCCTGTATCTCAGCACAGGAATAAGGTAGGGAAGAATTCAAATGCTCAATTTTGACTGCCTCCAGAAAGTTAGATCAGATGGCAAATTGGATTTGGTGCTAGGTCTTTCCCTTTAGGTTTTACCCCAACAATGTTTTCATTAGTTTCGCTCACTCTCGAAATCAAGCATTTTACAGCAGGTTGGAGCAGCCTGTATCTCAGCACAGGAATAAGGTAGGGAAGAATTCTAAGGCTCATTTTGACTGCCTCCAGAAGTTAGATCAGATGGCAAATTGGATTTGGTGCTAGGTCTTTCCCTTTAGGTTTTACCCCAACAATGTTTTCATTAGTTTCGCTCACTCTCGAAATCAAGCATTTTACAGCAGGTTGGAGCAGCCTGTATCTCAGCACAGGAATAGGTAGGAAGAATTCTAAGGCTCATTTTGACTGCCTCCAGAAGTTAGATCAGATGGCAAATTGGATTTGGTGCTAGGTCTTTCCCTTTAGGTTTTACCCCAACAATGTTTCATTAGTTTCGCTCACTCTCGAAATCAAGCATTTTACAGCAGGTTGGAGCAGCCTGTATCTCAGCACAGGAATAAGGTAGGGAAGAATTCTAAGGCTCATTTTGACTGCCTCCAGAAGTTAGATCAGATGGCAAATTGGATTTGGTGCTAGGTCTTTCCCTTTAGGTTTTACCCCAACAATGTTTTCATAGTTTCGCTCACTCTCGAAATCAAGCATTTTACAGCAGGTTGGAGCAGCCTGTATCTCAGCACAGGAATAAGGTAGGGAAGAATTCTAAGGATCATTTTGACTGCCTCCAGAAGTTAGATCAGATGGCAAATTGGATTTGGTGCTAGGTCTTTCCCTTTAGGTTTTACCCCAACAATGTTTTCATTAGTTTCGCTCACTCTCGAAATCAAGCATTTTACAGCAGTTGAGCAGCCTGTATCTCAGCACAGGAATAAGGTAGGGAAGAATTCTAAGGCTCATTTTGACTGCCTCCAGAAGTTAGATCAGATGGCAAATTGGATTTGGTGCTAGGTCTTTCCCTTTAGGTTTTACCCCAACAATGTTTTCATTAGTTTCGCTCACTCTCGAAATCAAGCATTTTACAGCAGGTTGGAGCAGCCTGTATCTCAGCACAGGAATAAGGTAGGGAAGAATTCTAAGGCTCATTTTGACTGCCTCCAGAAGTTAGATCAGATGGCAAATTGGATTTGGTGCTAGGTCTTTCCCTTTAGGTTTTACCCCAACAATGTTTTCATTAGTTTCGCTCACTCTCGAAATCAAGCATTTTACAGCAGGTTGGAGCAGCCTGTATCTCAGCACAGGAATAAGGTAGGGAAGAATTCAAATGCTCATTTTGACTGCCTCCAGAAGTTAGATCAGATGGCAAATTGGATTTGGTGCTAGGTCTTTCCCTTTAGGTTTTACCCCAACAATGTTTTCATTAGTTTCGCTCACTCTCGAAATCAAGCATTTTACAGCAGGTTGGAGCAGCCTGTATCTCAGCACAGGAATAAGGTAGGGAAGAATTCTAAGGATCATTTTGACTGCCTCCAGAAGTTAGATCAGATGGCAAATTGGATTTGGTGCTAGGTCTTTCCCTTTAGGTTTTACCCCAACAATGTTTTCATTAGTTTCGCTCACTCTCGAAATCAAGCATTTTACAGCAGGTTGGAGCAGCCTGTATCTCAGCACAGGAATAAGGTAGGGAAGAATTCTAAGGAATCATTTTGACTGCCTCCAGAAGTTAGATCAGATGGCAAATTGGATTTGGTGCTAGGTCTTTCCTTTAGGTTTTACCCCAACAATGTTTTCATTAGTTTCGCTCACTCTCGAAATCAAGCATTTTACAGCAGGTTGGAGCAGCCTGTATCTCAGCACAGGAATAAGGTAGGGAAGAATTCTAAGGATCATTTTGACTGCCTCCAGAAGTTAGATCAGATGGCAAATTGGATTTGGTGCTAGGTCTTTCCCTTTAGGTTTTACCCCAACAATGTTTTCATTAGTTTCGCTCACTCTCGAAATCAAGCATTTTACAGCAGGTTGGAGGCAGCCTGTATCTCAGCACAGGAATAAGGTAGGGAAGAATTCTAAGGATCATTTTGACTGCCTCCAGAAGTTAGATCAGATGGCAAATTGGATTTGGTGCTAGGTCTTTCCCTTTAGGTTTTACCCCAACAATGTTTTCATTAGTTTCGCTCACTCTCGAAATCAAGCATTTTACAGCAGGTTGGAGCAGCCTGTATCTCAGCACAGGAATAAGGTAGGGAAGAATTCTAAGGCTCATTTTGACTGCCTCCAGAAGTTAGATCAGATGGCAAATTGGATTTGGTGCTAGGTCTTTCCCTTTAGGTTTTACCCAACAATGTTTTCATTAGTTTCGCTCACTCTCGAAATCAAGCATTTTACAGCAGGTTGGAGCAGCCTGTATCTCAGCACAGGAATAAGGTAGGAAGAATTCTAAGGCTCATTTTGACTGCCTCCAGAAGTTAGATCAGATGGCAAATTGGATTTGGTGCTAGGTCTTTCCCTTTAGGTTTTACCCCAACAATGTTTTCATTAGTTTCGCTCACTCTCGAAATCAAGCATTTTACAGCAGGTTGGAGCAGCCTGTATCTCAGCACAGGAATAAGGTAGGGAAGAATTCTAAGGATCATTTTGACTGCCTCCAGAAGTTAGATCAGATGGCAAATTGGATTTGGTGCTAGGTCTTTCCCTTTAGGTTTTACCCCAACAATGTTTTCATTAGTTTCGCTCACTCTCGAAATCAAGCATTTTACAGCAGGTTGGAGCAGCCTGTATCTCAGCACAGGAATAAGGTAGGGAAGAATTCTAAGGCTCATTTTGACTGCCTCCAGAAGTTAGATCAGATGGCAAATTGGATTTGGTGCTAGGTCTTTCCCTTTAGGTTTTACCCCAACAATGTTTTCATTAGTTTCGCTCACTCTCGAAATCAAGCATTTTACAGCAGGTTGGAGCAGCCTGTATCTCAGCACAGGAATAAGGTAGGGAAGAATTCTAAGGCTCATTTTGACTGCCTCCAGAAGTTAGATCAGATGGCAAATTGGATTTGGTGCTAGGTCTTTCCCTTTAGGTTTTACCCCAACAATGTTTTCATTAGTTTCGCTCACTCTCGAAATCAAGCATTTTACAGCAGGTTGGAGCAGCCTGTATCTCAGCACAGGAATAAGGTAGGGAAGAATTCTAAGGATCATTTTGACTGCCTCCAGAAGTTAGATCAGATGGCAAATTGGATTTGGTGCTAGGTCTTTCCCTTTAGGTTTTACCCCAACAATGTTTTCATTAGTTTCGCTCACTCTCGAAATCAAGCATTTTACAGCAGGTTGGAGCAGCCTGTATCTCAGCACAGGAATAAGGTAGGGAAGAATTCAAATGCTCATTTTGACTGCCTCCAGAAGTTAGATCAGATGGCAAATTGGATTTGGTGCTAGGTCTTTCCCTTTAGGTTTTACCCCAACAATGTTTTCATTAGTTTCGCTCACTCTCGAAATCAAGCATTTTACAGCAGGTTGGAGCAGCCTGTATCTCAGCACAGGAATAAGGTAGGGAAGAATTCTAAGGCTCATTTGACTGCCTCCAGAAGTTAGATCAGATGGCAAATTGGATTTGGTGCTAGGTCTTTCCCTTTAGGTTTTACCCCAACAATGTTTTCATTAGTTTCGCTCACTCTCGAAATCAAGCATTTTACAGCAGGTTGGAGCAGCCTGTATCTCAGCACAGGAATAAGGTAGGGAAGAATTCTAAGGCTCATTTTGACTGCCTCCAGAAGTTAGATCAGATGGCAAATTGGATTTGGTGCTAGGTCTTTCCCTTTAGGTTTTACCCCAACAATGTTTTCATTAGTTTCGCTCACTCTCGAAATCAAGCATTTTACAGCAGGTTGGAGCAGCCTGTATCTCAGCACAGGAATAAGGTAGGGAAGAATTCTAAGGCTCATTTTGACTGCCTCCAGAAGTTAGATCAGATGGCAAATTGGATTTGGTGCTAGGTCTTTCCCTTTAGGTTTTACCCCAACAATGTTTTCATTAGTTTCGCTCACTCTCGAAATCAAGCATTTTACAGCAGGTTGGAGCAGCCTGTATCTCAGCACAGGAATAAGGTAGGGAAGAATTCTAAGGCTCATTTTGACTGCCTCCAGAAGTTAGATCAGATGGCAAATTGGATTTGGTGCTAGGTCTTTCCCTTTAGGTTTTACCCCAACAATGTTTTCATTAGTTTCGCTCACTCTCGAAATCAAGCATTTTACAGCAGGTTGGAGCAGCCTGTATCTCAGCACAGGAATAAGGTAGGGAAGAATTCTAAGGCTCATTTGACTGCCTCCAGAAGTTAGATCAGATGGCAATTGGATTTGGTGCTAGGTCTTTCCCTTTAGGTTTTACCCCAACAATGTTTTCATTAGTTTCGCTCACTCTCGAAATCAAGCATTTTACAGCAGGTTGGAGCAGCCTGTATCTCAGCACAGGAATAAGGTAGGGAAGAATTCTAAGGCTCATTTTGACTGCCTCCAGAAGTTAGATCAGATGGCAAATTGGATTTGGTGCTAGGTCTTTCCCTTTAGGTTTTACCCCAACAATGTTTTCATTAGTTTCGCTCACTCTCGAAATCAAGCATTTTACAGCAGGTTGGAGCAGCCTGTATCTCAGCACAGGAATAAGGTAGGGAAGAATTCTAAGGCTCATATTGACTGCCTCCAGAAGTTAGATCAGATGGCAAATTGGATTTGGTGCTAGGTCTTTCCCTTTAGGTTTTACCCCAACTATGTTTTCATTAGTTTCGCTCACTCTCGAAATCAAGCATTTTACAGCAGGTTGGAGCAGCCTGTATCTCAGCACAGGAATAAGGTAGGGAAGAATTCTAAGGCTCATTTTGACTGCCTCCAGAAGTTAGATCAGATGGCAAATGGATTTGGTGCTAGGTCTTTCCCTTTAGGTTTTACCCCAACAATGTTTTCATTAGTTTCGCTCACTCTCGAAATCAAGCATTTTACAGCAGGTTGGAGCAGCCTGTATCTCAGCACAGGAATAAGGTAGGGAAGAATTCTAAGGCTCATTTTGACTGCCTCCAGAAGTTAGATCAGATGGCAAATTGGATTTGGTGCTAGGTCTTTCCCTTTAGGTTTTACCCCAACAATGTTTTCATTAGTTTCGCTCACTCTCGAAATCAAGCATTTTACAGCAGGTGGAGCAGCCTGTATCTCAGCACAGGAATAAGGTAGGAAGAATTCTAAGGATCATTTTGACTGCCTCCAGAAGTTAGATCAGATGGCAAATTGGATTTGGTGCTAGGTCTTTCCCTTAGGTTTTACCCCAACAATGTTTTCATTAGTTTCGCTCACTCTCGAAATCAAGCATTTTACAGCAGGTTGGAGCAGCCTGTATCTCAGCACAGGAATAAGGTAGGGAAGAATTCTAAGGCTCATTTTGACTGCCTCCAGAAGTTAGATCAGATGGCAAATTGGATTTGGTGCTAGGTCTTTCCCTTTAGGTTTTACCCCAACAATGTTTTCATTAGTTTCGCTCACTCTCGAAATCAAGCATTTTACAGCAGGTTGGAGCAGCCTGTATCTCAGCACAGGAATAAGGTAGGGAAGAATTCTAAGGCTCATTTTGACTGCCTCCAGAAGTTAGATCAGATGGCAAATTGGATTTGGTGCTAGGTCTTTCCCTTTTAGGTTTTACCCCAACAATGTTTTCATTAGTTTCGCTCACTCTCGAAATCAAGCATTTTACAGCAGGTTGGAGCAGCCTGTATCTCAGCACAGGAATAAGGTAGGGAAGAATTCTAAGGCTCATTTTGACTGCCTCCAGAAGTTAGATCAGATGGCAAATTGGATTTGGTGCTAGGTCTTTCCCTTTAGGTTTTACCCCAACAATGTTTTCATTAGTTTCGCTCACTCTCGAAATCAAGCATTTTACAGCAGGTTGGAGCAGCCTGTATCTCAGCACAGGAATAAGGTAGGGAAGAATTCTAAGGCTCATTTTGACTGCCTCCAGAAGTTAGATCAGATGGCAAATTGGATTTGGTGCTAGGTCTTTCCCTTTAGGTTTTACCCCAACAATGTTTTCATTAGTTTCGCTCACTCTCGAAATCAAGCATTTTACAGCAGGTTGGAGCAGCCTGTATCTCAGCACAGGAATAAGGTAGGGAAGAATTCTAAGGGCTCATTTTGACTGCCTCCAGAAGTTAGATCAGATGGCAAATTGGATTTGGTGCTAGGTCTTTCCCTTTAGGTTTTACCCCAACAATGTTTTCATTAGTTTCGCTCACTCTCGAAATCAAGCATTTTACAGCAGGTTGGAGCAGCCTGTATCTCAGCACAGGAATAAGGTAGGGAAGAATTCTAAGGCTCATTTTGACTGCCTCCAGAAGTTAGATCAGATGGCAAATTGGATTTGGTTGCTAGGTCTTTCCCTTTAGGTTTTACCCCAACAATGTTTTCATTAGTTTCGCTCACTCTCGAAATCAAGCATTTTACAGCAGGTTGGAGCAGCCTGTATCTCAGCACAGGAATAAGGTAGGGAAGAATTCTAAGGCTCATTTTGACTGCCTCCAGAAGTTAGATCAGATGGCAAATTGGATTTGTGCTAGGTCTTTCCCTTTAGGTTTTACCCCAACAATGTTTTCATTAGTTTCGCTCACTTCTCGAAATCAAGCATTTTACAGCAGGTTGGAGCAGCCTGTATCTCAGCACAGGAATAAGGTAGGGAAGAATTCTAAGGCTCATTTTGACTGCCTCCAGAAGTTAGATCAGATGGCAAAATTGGATTTGGTGCTAGGTCTTTCCCTTTAGGTTTTACCCCAACAATGTTTCATTAGTTTCGCTCACTCTCGAAATCAAGCATTTTACAGCAGGCTGGAGCAGCCTGTATCTCAGCACAGGAATAAGGTAGGGAAGAATTCTAAGGCTCATTTTGACTGCCTCCAGAAGTTAGATCAGATGGCAAATTGGATTTGGTGCTAGGTCTTTCCCTTTAGGTTTTACCCCAACAATGTTTTCATTAGTTTCGCTCACTCTCGAAATCAAGCATTTTACAGCAGGTTGGAGCAGCCTGTATCTCAGCACAGGAATAAGGTAGGGAAGAATTCTAAGGCTCATTTTTGACTGCCTCCAGAAGTTAGATCAGATGGCAAATTGGATTTGGTGCTAGGTCTTTCCCTTTAGGTTTTACCCCAACAATGTTTTCATTAGTTTCGCTCACTCTCGAAATCAAGCATTTTACAGCAGGTTGGAGCAGCCTGTATCTCAGCACAGGAATAAGGTAGGGAAGAATTCTAAGGCTCATTTTGACTGCCTCCAGAAGTTAGATCAGATGGCAAATTGGATTTGGTGCTAGGTCTTTCCCTTTAGGTTTTTACCCCAACAATGTTTTCATTAGTTTCGCTCACTCTCGAAATCAAGCATTTTACAGCAGGTTGGAGCAGCCTGTATCTCAGCACAGGAATAAGGTAGGGAAGAATTCTAAGGCTCATTTTGACTGCCTCCAGAAGTTAGATCAGATGGCAAATTGGATTTGGTGCTAGGTCTTTCCCTTTAGGTTTTACCCCAACAATGTTTTCATTAGTTTCGCTCACTCTCGAAATCAAGCATTTTACAGCAGGTTGGAGCAGCCTGTATCTCAGCACAGGAATAAGGTAGGGAAGAATTCTAAGGCTCATTTTGACTGCCTCCAGAAGTTAGATCAGATGGCAAATTGGATTTGGTGCTAGGTCTTTCCCTTTAGGTTTTACCCCAACAATGTTTTCATTAGTTTCGCTCACTCTCGAAATCAAGCATTTTACAGCAGGTTGGAGCAGCCTGTATCTCAGCACAGGAATAAGGTAGGGAAGAATTCTAAGGCTCATTTTGACTGCCTCCAGAAGTTAGATCAGATGGCAAATTGGATTTGGTGCTAGGTCTTTCCCTTTAGGTTTTACCCCAACAATGTTTTCATTAGTTTCGCTCACTCTCGAAATCAAGCATTTTACAGCAGGTTGGAGCAGCCTGTATCTCAGCACAGGAATAAGGTAGGGAAGAATTCTAAGGATCATTTTGACTGCCTCCAGAAGTTAGATCAGATGGCAAATTGGATTTGGTGCTAGGTCTTTCCCTTTAGGTTTTACCCCAACAATGTTTTCATTAGTTTCGCTCACTCTCGAAATCAAGCATTTTACAGCAGGTTGGAGCAGCCTGTATCTCAGCACAGGAATAAGGTAGGGAAGAATTCTAAGGATCATTTTGACTGCCTCCAGAAGTTAGATCAGATGGCAAATTGGATTTGGTGCTAGGTCTTTCCCTTTAGGTTTTACCCCAACAATGTTTTCATTAGTTTCGCTCACTCTCGAAATCAAGCATTTTACAGCAGGTTGGAGCAGCCTGTATCTCAGCACAGGAATAAGGTAGGGAAGAATTCAAATGCTCATTTTGACTGCCTCCAGGAGTTAGATCAGATGGCAAATTGGATTTGGTGCTAGGTCTTTCCCTTTAGGTTTTTACCCCAACAATGTTTTCATTAGTTTCGCTCACTCTCGAAATCAAGCATTTTACAGCAGGTTGGAGCAGCCTGTATCTCAGCACAGGAATAAGGTAGGGAAGAATTCTAAGGCTCATTTTGACTGCCTCCAGAAGTTAGATCAGATGGCAAATTGGATTTGGTGCTAGGTCTTTCCCTTTAGGTTTTACCCCAACAATGTTTTCATTAGTTTCGCTCACTCTCGAAATCAAGCATTTTACAGCAGGTTGGAGCAGCCTGTATCTCAGCACAGGAATAAGGTAGGGAAGAATTCTAAGGCTCATTTTGACTGCCTCCAGAAGTTAGATCAGATGGCAAATTGGATTTGGTGCTAGGTCTTTCCCTTTAGGTTTTACCCCAACAATGTTTTCATTAGTTTCGCTCACTTCTCGAAATCAAGCATTTTACAGCAGGTTGGAGCAGCCTGTATCTCAGCACAGGAATAAGGTAGGGAAGAATTCTAAGGCTCATTTTGACTGCCTCCAGAAGTTAGATCAGATGGCAAATTGGATTTGGTGCTAGGTCTTTCCCTTTAGGTTTACCCCAACAATGTTTTCATTAGTTTCGCTCACTCTCGAAATCAAGCATTTTACAGCAGGTTGGAGCAGCCTGTATCTCAGCACAGGAATAAGGTAGGGAAGAATTCTAAGGCTCATTTTGACTGCCTCCAGAAGTTAGATCAGATGGCAAATTGGATTTGGTGCTAGGTCTTTCCCTTTAGGTTTTACCCCAACAATGTTTTCATTAGTTTCGCTCACTCTCGAAATCAAACATTTTACAGCAGGTTGGAGCAGCCTGTATCTCAGCACAGGAATAAGGTAGGGAAGAATTCTAAGGATCATTTTGACTGCCTCCAGAAGTTAGATCAGATGGCAAATTGGATTTGGTGCTAGGTCTTTCCCTTTAGGTTTTACCCCAACAATGTTTTCATTAGTTTCGCTCACTCTCGAAATCAAGCATTTTACAGCAGGTTGGAGCAGCCTGTATCTCAGCACAGGAATAGGTAGGGAAGAATTCTAAGGCTCATTTTGACTGCCTCCAGAAGTTAGATCAGATGGCAAATTGGATTTGGTGCTAGGTCTTTCCCTTTAGGTTTTACCCCAACAATGTTTTCATTAGTTTCGCTCACTCTCGAAATCAAGCATTTTACAGCAGGTTGGAGCAGCCTGTATCTCAGCACAGGAATAAGGTAGGGAAGAATTCTAAGGCTCATTTTGACTGCCTCCAGAAGTTAGATCAGATGCAAATTGGATTTGGTGCTAGGTCTTTCCCTTTAGGTTTTACCCCAACAATGTTTTCATTAGTTTCGCTCACTCTCGAAATCAAGCATTTTACAGCAGGTTGGAGCAGCCTGTATCTCAGCACAGGAATAAGGTAGGGAAGAATTCTAAGGATCATTTTGACTGCCTCCAGAAGTTAGATCAGATGGCAAATTGGATTTGGTGCTAGGTCTTTCCCTTTAGGTTTTACCCCAACAATGTTTTCATTAGTTTCGCTCACTCTCGAAATCAAGCATTTTACAGCAGGTTGGAGCAGCCTGTATCTCAGCACAGGAATAAGGTAGGGAAGAATTCTAAGGCTCATTTTGACTGCCTCCAGAAGTTAGATCAGATGGCAAATTGGATTTGGTGCTAGGTCTTTCCCTTTAGGTTTTACCCCAACAATGTTTTCATTAGTTTCGCTCACTCTCGAAATCAAGCATTTTACAGCAGGTTGGAGCAGCCTGTATCTCAGCACAGGAATAAGGTAGGGAAGAATTCTAAGGCTCATTTTGACTGCCTCCAGAAGTTAGATCAGATGGCAAATTGGATTTGGTGCTAGGTCTTTCCCTTTAGGTTTTACCCCAACAATGTTTTCATTAGTTTCGCTCACTCTCGAAATCAAGCATTTTACAGCAGGTTGGAGCAGCCTGTATCTCAGCACAGGAATAAGGTAGGGAAGAATTCTAAGGCTCATTTTGACTGCCTCCAGAAGTTAGATCAGATGGCAAATTGGATTTGGTGCTAGGTCTTTCCCTTTAGGTTTACCCCAACAATGTTTTCATTAGTTTCGCTCACTCTCGAAATCAAGCATTTTACAGCAGGTTGGAGCAGCCTGTATCTCAGCACAGGAATAAGGTAGGGAAGAATTCTAAGGCTCATTTTGACTGCCTCCAGAAGTTAGATCAGATGGCAAATTGGATTTGGTGCTAGGTCTTTCCCTTTAGGTTTTACCCCAACAATGTTTTCATTAGTTTCGCTCACTCTCGAAATCAAGCATTTTACAGCAGGTTGGAGCAGCCTGTATCTCAGCACAGGAATAAGGTAGGGAAGAATTCTAAGGCTCATTTTGACTGCCTCCAGAAGTTAGATCAGATGGCAAATTGGATTTGGTGCTAGGTCTTTCCCTTTAGGTTTTACCCCAACAATGTTTTCATTAGTTTCGCTCACTCTCGAAATCAAGCATTTTACAGCAGGTTGGAGCAGCCTGTATCTCAGCACAGGAATAAGGTAGGGAAGAATTCTAAGGCTCATTTTGACTGCCTCCAGAAGTTAGATCAGATGGCAAATTGGATTTGGTGCTAGGTCTTTCCCTTTAGGTTTTACCCCAACAATGTTTTCATTAGTTTCGCTCACTCTCGAAATCAAGCATTTTACAGCAGGTTGGAGCAGCCTGTATCTCAGCACAGGAATAAGGTAGGAAGAATTCTAAGGCTCATTTTGACTGCCTCCAGAAGTTAGATCAGATGGCAAATTGGATTTGGTGCTAGGTCTTTCCTTTAGGTTTTACCCCAACAATGTTTTCATTAGTTTCGCTCACTCTCGAAATCAAGCATTTTACAGCAGGTTGGAGCAGCCTGTATCTCAGCACAGGAATAAGGTAGGGAAGATCTAAGGCTCATTTTGACTGCCTCCAGAAGTTAGATCAGATGGCAAATTGGATTTGGTGCTAGGTCTTTCCCTTTAGGTTTTACCCCAACAATGTTTTTCATTAGTTTCGCTCACTCTCGAAATCAAGCATTTTACAGCAGGTTGGAGCAGCCTGTATCTCAGCACAGGAATAAGGTAGGGAAGAATTCTAAGGCTCATTTTGACTGCCTCCAGAAGTTAGATCAGATGGCAAATTGGATTTGGTGCTAGGTCTTTCCCTTTAGGTTTTACCCCAACAATGTTTTCATTAGTTTCGCTCACTCTCGAAATCAAGCATTTTACAGCAGGTTGGAGCAGCCTGTATCTCAGCACAGGAATAAGGTAGGGAAGAATTCTAAGGCTCATTTTGACTGCCTCCAGAAGTTAGATCAGATGGCAAATTGGATTTGGTGCTAGGTCTTTCCCTTTAGGTTTTACCCCAACAATGTTTTCATTAGTTTCGCTCACTCTCGAAAATCAAGCATTTTACAGCAGGTTGGAGCAGCCTGTATCTCAGCACAGGAATAAGGTAGGGAAGAATTCTAAGGCTCATTTTGACTGCCTCCAGAAGTTAGATCAGATGGCAAATTGGATTTGGTGCTAGGTCTTTCCCTTTAGGTTTTACCCCAACAATGTTTTCATTAGTTTCGCTCACTCTCGAAATCAAGCATTTTACAGCAGGCTGGAGCAGCCTGTATCTCAGCACAGGAATAAGGTAGGGAAGAATTCTAAGGCTCATTTTGACTGCCTCCAGAAGTTAGATCAGATGGCAAATTGGATTTGGTGCTAGGTCTTTCCCTTTAGGTTTTACCCCAACAATGTTTTCATTAGTTTCGCTCACTCTCGAAATCAAGCATTTTACAGCAGGTTGGAGCAGCCTGTATCTCAGCACAGGAATAAGGTAGGGAAGAATTCTAAGGCTCATTTTGACTGCCTCCAGAAGTTAGATCAGATGCAAATTGGATTTGGTGCTAGGTCTTTTCCTTTAGGTTTTACCCCAACAATGTTTTCATTAGTTTCGCTCACTCTCGAAATCAAGCATTTTACAGCAGGTTGGAGCAGCCTGTATCTCAGCACAGGAATAAGGTAGGAAGAATTCTAAGGCTCATTTTGACTGCCTCCAGAAGTTAGATCAGATGGCAAATTGGATTTGGTGCTAGGTCTTTCCCTTTAGGTTTTACCCCAACAATGTTTTCATTAGTTTCGCTCACTCTCGAAATCAAGCATTTTACAGCAGGTTGGAGCAGCCTGTATCTCAGCACAGGAATAAGGTAGGGAAGAATTCTAAGGCTCATTTTGACTGCCTCCAGAAGTTAGATCAGATGGCAAATTGGATTTGGTGCTAGGTCTTTCCCTTTAGGTTTTACCCCAACAATGTTTTCATTAGTTTCGCTCACTCTCGAAATCAAGCATTTTACAGCAGGTTGGAGCAGCCTGTATCTCAGCACAGGAATAAGGTAGGGAAGAATTCTAAGGCTCATTTTGACTGCCTCCAGAAGTTAGATCAGATGGCAAATTGGATTTGGTGCTAGGTCTTTCCCTTTAGGTTTTACCCCAACAATGTTTTCATTAGTTTCGCTCACTCTCGAAATCAAGCATTTACAGCAGGTTGGAGCAGCCTGTATCTCAGCACAGGAATAAGGTAGGGAAGAATTCTAAGGCTCATTTTGACTGCCTCCAGAAGTTAGATCAGATGGCAAATTGGATTTGGTGCTAGGTCTTTCCCTTTAGGTTTTACCCCAACAATGTTTTCATTAGTTTCGCTCACTCTCGAAATCAAGCATTTTACAGCAGGTTGGAGCAGCCTGTATCTCAGCACAGGAATAAGGTAGGGAAGAATTCTAAGGCTCATTTTGACTGCCTCCAGAAGTTAGATCAGATGGCAAATTGGATTTGGTGCTAGGTCTTTCCCTTTAGGTTTTACCCCAACAATGTTTTCATTAGTTTCGCTCACTCTCGAAATCAAGCATTTTACAGCAGGTTGGAGCAGCCTGTATCTCAGCACAGGAATAAGGTAGGGAAGAATTCTAAGGCTCATTTTGACTGCCTCCAGAAGTTAGATCAGATGGCAAATTGGATTTGGTGCTAGGTCTTTCCCTTTAGGTTTTACCCCAACAATGTTTTCATTAGTTTCGCTCACTCTCGAAATCAAGCATTTTACAGCAGGTTGGAGCAGCCTGTATCTCAGCACAGGAATAAGGTAGGGAAGAATTCTAAGGCTCATTTTGACTGCCTCCAGAAGTTAGATCAGATGGCAAATTGGATTTGGTGCTAGGTCTTTCCCTTTAGGTTTTACCCCAACAAAGTTTTCATTAGTTTCGCTCACTCTCGAAATCAAGCATTTTACAGCAGGTTGGAGCAGCCTGTATCTCAGCACAGGAATAAGGTAGGGAAGAATTCTAAGGATCATTTTGACTGCCTCCAGAAGTTAGATCAGATGGCAAATTGGATTTGGTGCTAGGTCTTTCCCTTTAGGTTTTACCCCAACAATGTTTTCATTAGTTTCGCTCACTCTCGAAATCAAGCATTTTACAGCAGGTTGGAGCAGCCTGTATCTCAGCACAGGAATAAGGTAGGGAAGAATTCTAAGGCTCATTTTGACTGCCTCCAGAAGTTAGATCAGATGGCAAATTGGATTTGGTGCTAGGTCTTTCCCTTTAGGTTTTACCCCAACAATGTTTTCATTAGTTTCGCTCACTCTCGAAATCAAGCATTTTACAGCAGGTTGGAGCAGCCTGTATCTCAGCACAGGAATAAGGTAGGGAAGAATTCTAAGGCTCATTTTGACTGCCTCCAGAAGTTAGATCAGATGGCAAATTGGATTTGGTGCTAGGTCTTTCCCTTTAGGTTTTACCCCAACAATGTTTTCATTAGTTTCGCTCACTCTCGAAATCAAGCATTTTACAGCAGGTTGGAGCAGCCTGTATCTCAGCACAGGAATAAGGTAGGGAAGAATTCTAAGGCTCATTTTGACTGCCTCCAGAAGTTAGATCAGATGGCAAATTGGATTTGGTGCTAGGTCTTTCCCTTTAGGTTTTACCCCAACAATGTTTTCATTAGTTTCGCTCACTCTCGAAATCAAGCATTTTACAGCAGGTTGGAGCAGCCTGTATCTCAGCACAGGAATAAGGTAGGGAAGAATTCTAAGGCTCATTTTGACTGCCTCCAGAAGTTAGATCAGATGGCAAATTGGATTTGGTGCTAGGTCTTTCCCTTTAGGTTTTACCCCAACAATGTTTTCATTAGTTTCGCTCACTCTCGAAATCAAGCATTTTACAGCAGGTTGGAGCAGCCTGTATCTCAGCACAGGAATAAGGTAGGGAAGAATTCTAAGGATCATTTTGACTGCCTCCAGAAGTTAGATCAGATGGCAAATTGGATTTGGTGCTAGGTCTTTCCCTTTAGGTTTTACCCCAACAATGTTTTCATTAGTTTCGCTCACTCTCGAAATCAAGCATTTTACAGCAGGTTGGAGCAGCCTGTATCTCAGCACAGGAATAAGGTAGGGAAGAATTCTAAGGCTCATTTTGACTGCCTCCAGAAGTTAGATCAGATGGCAAATTGGATTTGGTGCTAGGTCTTTCCCTTTAGGTTTTACCCCAACAATGTTTTCATTAGTTTCGCTCACTCTCGAAATCAAGCATTTTACAGCAGGTTGGAGCAGCCTGTATCTCAGCACAGGAATAAGGTAGGGAAGAATTCTAAGGATCATTTTGACTGCCTCCAGAAGTTAGATCAGATGGCAAATTGGATTTGGTGCTAGGTCTTTCCCTTTAGGTTTTACCCCAACAATGTTTTCATTAGTTTCGCTCACTCTCGAAATCAAGCATTTTACAGCAGGTTGGAGCAGCCTGTATCTCAGCACAGGAATAAGGTAGGGAAGAATTCTAAGGATCATTTTGACTGCCTCCAGAAGTTAGATCAGATGGCAAATTGGATTTGGTGCTAGGTCTTTCCCTTTAGGTTTTACCCCAACAATGTTTTCATTAGTTTCGCTCACTCTCGAAATCAAGCATTTTACAGCAGGTTGGAGCAGCCTGTATCTCAGCACAGGAATAAGGTAGGGAAGTATTCAAATGCTCATTTTGACTGCCTCCAGAAGTTAGATCAGATGGCAAATTGGATTTGGTGCTAGGTCTTTCCCTTTAGGTTTTACCCCAACAATGTTTTCATTAGTTTCGCTCACTCTCGAAATCAAGCATTTTACAGCAGGTTGGAGCAGCCTGTATCTCAGCACAGGAATAAGGTAGGGAAGAATTCTAAGGATCATTTTGACTGCCTCCAGAAGTTAGATCAGATGGCAAATTGGATTTGGTGCTAGGTCTTTCCCTTTAGGTTTTACCCCAACAATGTTTTCATTAGTTTCGCTCACTCTCGAAATCAAGCATTTTACAGCAGGTTGGAGCAGCCTGTATCTCAGCACAGGAATAAGGTAGGGAAGAATTCTAAGGATCATTTTGACTGCCTCCAGAAGTTAGATCAGATGGCAAATTGGATTTGGTGCTAGGTCTTTCCCTTTAGGTTTTACCCCAACAATGTTTTCATTAGTTTCGCTCACTCTCGAAATCAAGCATTTTACAGCAGGTTGGAGCAGCCTGTATCTCAGCACAGGAATAAGGTAGGGAAGTATTCAAATGCTCATTTTGACTGCCTCCAGAAGTTAGATCAGATGGCAAATTGGATTTGGTGCTAGGTCTTTCCCTTTAGGTTTTACCCCAACAATGTTTTCATTAGTTTCGCTCACTCTCGAAATCAAGCATTTTACAGCAGGTTGGAGCAGCCTGTATCTCAGCACAGGAATAAGGTAGGGAAGAATTCTAAGGATCATTTTGACTGCCTCCAGAAGTTAGATCAGATGGCAAATTGGATTTGGTGCTAGGTCTTTCCCTTTAGGTTTTACCCCAACAATGTTTTCATTAGTTTCGCTCACTCTCGAAATCAAGCATTTTACAGCAGGTTGGAGCAGCCTGTATCTCAGCACAGGAATAAGGTAGGGAAGAATTCTAAGGATCATTTTGACTGCCTCCAGAAGTTAGATCAGATGGCAAATTGGATTTGGTGCTAGGTCTTTCCCTTTAGGTTTTACCCCAACAATGTTTTCATTAGTTTCGCTCACTCTCGAAATCAAGCATTTTACAGCAGGTTGGAGCAGCCTGTATCTCAGCACAGGAATAAGGTAGGGAAGAATTCTAAGGATCATTTTGACTGCCTCCAGAAGTTAGATCAGATGGCAAATTGGATTTGGTGCTAGGTCTTTCCCTTTAGGTTTTACCCCAACAATGTTTTCATTAGTTTCGCTCACTCTCGAAATCAAGCATTTTACAGCAGGTTGGAGCAGCCTGTATCTCAGCACAGGAATAAGGTAGGGAAGAATTCTAAGGATCATTTTGACTGCCTCCAGAAGTTAGATCAGATGGCAAATTGGATTTGGTGCTAGGTCTTTCCCTTTAGGTTTTACCCCAACAATGTTTTCATTAGTTTCGCTCACTCTCGAAATCAAGCATTTTACAGCAGGTTGGAGCAGCCTGTATCTCAGCACAGGAATAAGGTAGGGAAGAATTCTAAGGATCATTTTGACTGCCTCCAGAAGTTAGATCAGATGGCAAATTGGATTTGGTGCTAGGTCTTTCCCTTTAGGTTTTACCCCAACAATGTTTTCATTAGTTTCGCTCACTCTCGAAATCAAGCATTTTACAGCAGGTTGGAGCAGCCTGTATCTCAGCACAGGAATAAGGTAGGGAAGAATTCTAAGGCTCATTTTGACTGCCTCCAGAAGTTAGATCAGATGGCAAATTGGATTTGGTGCTAGGTCTTTCCCTTTAGGTTTTACCCCAACAATGTTTTCATTAGTTTCGCTCACTCTCGAAATCAAGCATTTTACAGCAGGTTGGAGCAGCCGGTATCTCAGCACAGGAATAAGGTAGGGAAGAATTCAAAGGATCATTTTGACTGCCTCCAGAAGTTAGATCAGATGGCAAATTGGATTTGGTGCTAGGTCTTTCCCTTTAGGTTTTACCCCAACAATGTTTTCATTAGTTTCGCTCACTCTCGAAATCAAGCATTTTACAGCAGGTTGGAGCAGCCTGTATCTCAGCACAGGAATAAGGTAGGGAAGAATTCTAAGGATCATTTTGACTGCCTCCAGAAGTTAGATCAGATGGCAAATTGGATTTGGTGCTAGGTCTTTCCCTTTAGGTTTTACCCCAACAATGTTTTCATTAGTTTCGCTCACTCTCGAAATCAAGCATTTTACAGCAGGTTGGAGCAGCCTGTATCTCAGCACAGGAATAAGGTAGGGAAGAATTCTAAGGCTCATTTTGACTGCCTCCAGAAGTTAGATCAGATGGCAAATTGGATTTGGTGCTAGGTCTTTCCCTTTAGGTTTTACCCCAACAATGTTTTCATTAGTTTCGCTCACTCTCGAAATCAAGCATTTTACAGCAGGTTGGAGCAGCCTGTATCTCAGCACAGGAATAAGGTAGGGAAGAATTCTAAGGATCATTTTGACTGCCTCCAGAAGTTAGATCAGATGGCAAATTGGATTTGGTGCTAGGTCTTTCCCTTTAGGTTTTACCCCAACAATGTTTTCATTAGTTTCGCTCACTCTCGAAATCAAGCATTTTACAGCAGGTTGGAGCAGCCTGTATCTCAGCACAGGAATAAGGTAGGGAAGAATTCAAATGCTCATTTTGACTGCCTCCAGAAGTTAGATCAGATGGCAAATTGGATTTGGTGCTAGGTCTTTCCCTTTAGGTTTTACCCCAACAATGTTTTCATTAGTTTCGCTCACTCTCGAAATCAAGCATTTTACAGCAGGTTGGAGCAGCCTGTATCTCAGCACAGGAATAAGGTAGGGAAGAATTCTAAGGCTCATTTTGACTGCCTCCAGAAGTTAGATCAGATGGCAAATTGGATTTGGTGCTAGTTCTTTCCCTTTAGGTTTTACCCCAACAATGTTTTCATTAGTTTCGCTCACTCTCGAAATCAAGCATTTTACAGCAGGTTGGAGCAGCCTGTATCTCAGCACAGGAATAAGGTAGGGAAGAATTCTAAGGATCATTTTGACTGCCTCCAGAAGTTAGATCAGATGGCAAATTGGATTTGGTGCTAGGTCTTTCCCTTTAGGTTTTACCCCAACAATGTTTTCATTAGTTTCGCTCACTCTCGAAATCAAGCATTTTACAGCAGGTTGGAGCAGCCTGTATCTCAGCACAGGAATAAGGTAGGGAAGAATTCTAAGGCTCATTTTGACTGCCTCCAGAAGTTAGATCAGATGGCAAATTGGATTTGGTGCTAGGTCTTTCCCTTTAGGTTTTACCCCAACAATGTTTTCATTAGTTTCGCTCACTCTCGAAATCAAGCATTTTACAGCAGGTTGGAGCAGCCTGTATCTCAGCACAGGAATAAGGTAGGGAAGAATTCTAAGGCTCATTTTGACTGCCTCCAGAAGTTAGATCAGATGGCAAATTGGATTTGGTGCTAGGTCTTTCCCTTTAGGTTTTACCCCAACAATGTTTTCATTAGTTTCGCTCACTCTCGAAATCAAGCATTTTACAGCAGGTTGGAGCAGCCTGTATCTCAGCACAGGAATAAGGTAGGGAAGAATTCTAAGGCTCATTTTGACTGCCTCCAGAAGTTAGATCAGATGGCAAATTGGATTTGGTGCTAGGTCTTTCCCTTTAGGTTTTACCCCAACAATGTTTTCATTAGTTTCGCTCACTCTCGAAATCAAGCATTTTACAGCAGGTTGGAGCAGCCTGTATCTCAGCACAGGAATAAGGTAGGGAAGAATTCTAAGGATCATTTTGACTGCCTCCAGAAGTTAGATCAGATGGCAAATTGGATTTGGTGCTAGGTCTTTCCCTTTAGGTTTTACCCCAACAATGTTTCCATTAGTTTCGCTCACTCTCGAAATCAAGCATTTTACAGCAGGTTGGAGCAGCCTGTATCTCAGCACAGGAATAAGGTAGGGAAGAATTCTAAGGATCATTTTGACTGCCTCCAGAAGTTAGATCAGATGGCAAATTGGATTTGGTGCTAGGTCTTTCCCTTTAGGTTTTACCCCAACAATGTTTTCATTAGTTTCGCTCACTCTCGAAATCAAGCATTTTACAGCAGGTTGGAGCAGCCTGTATCTCAGCACAGGAATAAGGTAGGGAAGAATACTAAGGCTCATTTTGACTGCCTCCAGAAGTTAGATCAGATGGCAAATTGGATTTGGTGCTAGGTCTTTCCCTTTAGGTTTTACCCCAACAATGTTTTCATTAGTTTCGCTCACTCTCGAAATCAAGCATTTTACAGCAGGTTGGAGCAGCCTGTATCTCAGCACAGGAATAAGGTAGGGAAGAATTCTAAGGATCATTTTGACTGCCTCCAGAAGTTAGATCAGATGGCAAATTGGATTTGGTGCTAGGTCTTTCCCTTTAGGTTTTACCCCAACAATGTTTTCATTAGTTTCGCTCACTCTCGAAATCAAGCATTTTACAGCAGGTTGGAGCAGCCTGTATCTCAGCACAGGAATAAGGTAGGGAAGAATTCTAAGGCTCATTTTGACTGCCTCCAGAAGTTAGATCAGATGGCAAATTGGATTTGGTGCTAGGTCTTTCCCTTTAGGTTTTACCCCAACAATGTTTTCATTAGTTTCGCTCACTCTCGAAATCAAGCATTTTACAGCAGGTTGGAGCAGCCTGTATCTCAGCACAGGAATAAGGTAGGGAAGAATTCTAAGGCTCATTTTGACTGCCTCCAGAAGTTAGATCAGATGGCAAATTGGATTTGGTGCTAGGTCTTTCCCTTTAGGTTTTACCCCAACAATGTTTTCATTAGTTTCGCTCACTCTCGAAATCAAGCATTTTACAGCAGGTTGGAGCAGCCTGTATCTCAGCACAGGAATAAGGTAGGGAAGAATTCAAATGCTCATTTTGACTGCCTCCAGAAGTTAGATCAGATGGCAAATTGGATTTGGTGCTAGGTCTTTCCCTTTAGGTTTTACCCCAACAATGTTTTCATTAGTTTCGCTCACTCTCGAAATCAAGCATTTTACAGCAGGTTGGAGCAGCCTGTATCTCAGCACAGGAATAAGGTAGGGAAGAATTCTAAGGCTCATTTTGACTGCCTCCAGAAGTTAGATCAGATGGCAAATTGGATTTGGTGCTAGGTCTTTCCCTTTAGGTTTTACCCCAACAATGTTTTCATTAGTTTCGCTCACTCTCGAAATCAAGCATTTTACAGCAGGTTGGAGCAGCCTGTATCTCAGCACAGGAATAAGGTAGGGAAGAATTCTAAGGCTCATTTTGACTGCCTCCAGAAGTTAGATCAGATGGCAAATTGGATTTGGTGCTAGGTCTTTCCCTTTAGGTTTTACCCCAACAATGTTTTCATTAGTTTCGCTCACTCTCGAAATCAAACATTTTACAGCAGGTTGGAGCAGCCTGTATCTCAGCACAGGAATAAGGTAGGGAAGAATTCTAAGGATCATTTTGACTGCCTCCAGAAGTTAGATCAGATGGCAAATTGGATTTGGTGCTAGGTCTTTCCCTTTAGGTTTTACCCCAACAATGTTTTCATTAGTTTCGCTCACTCTCGAAATCAAGCATTTTACAGCAGGTTGGAGCAGCCTGTATCTCAGCACAGGAATAAGGTAGGGAAGAATTCTAAGGATCATTTTGACTGCCTCCAGAAGTTAGATCAGATGGCAAATTGGATTTGGTGCTAGGTCTTTCCCTTTAGGTTTTACCCCAACAATGTTTTCATTAGTTTCGCTCACTCTCGAAATCAAGCATTTTACAGCAGGTTGGAGCAGCCTGTATCTCAGCACAGGAATAAGGTAGGGAAGAATTCAAATGCTCATTTTGACTGCCTCCAGAAGTTAGATCAGATGGCAAATTGGATTTGGTGCTAGGTCTTTCCCTTTAGGTTTTACCCCAACAATGTTTTCATTAGTTTCGCTCACTCTCGAAATCAAGCATTTTACAGCAGGTTGGAGCAGCCTGTATCTCAGCACAGGAATAAGGTAGGGAAGAATTCTAAGGATCATTTTGACTGCCTCCAGAAGTTAGATCAGATGGCAAATTGGATTTGGTGCTAGGTCTTTCCCTTTAGGTTTTACCCCAACAATGTTTTCATTAGTTTCGCTCACTCTCGAAATCAAGCATTTTACAGCAGGTTGGAGCAGCCTGTATCTCAGCACAGGAATAAAGTAGGGAAGAATTCTAAGGATCATTTTGACTGCCTCCAGAAGTTAGATCAGATGGCAAATTGGATTTGGTGCTAGGTCTTTCCCTTTAGGTTTTACCCCAACAATGTTTTCATTAGTTTCGCTCACTCTCGAAATCAAGCATTTTACAGCAGGTTGGAGCAGCCTGTATCTCAGCACAGGAATAAGGTAGGGAAGAATTCTAAGGATCATTTTGACTGCCTCCAGAAGTTAGATCAGATGGCAAATTGGATTTGGTGCTAGGTCTTTCCCTTTAGGTTTTACCCCAACAATGTTTTCCATTAGTTTCGCTCACTCTCGAAATCAAGCATTTTACAGCAGGTTGGAGCAGCCTGTATCTCAGCACAGGAATAAGGGTAGGGAAGAATTCTAAGGCTCATTTTGACTGCCTCCAGAAGTTAGATCAGATGGCAAATTGGATTTGGTGCTAGGTCTTTCCCTTTAGGTTTTACCCCAACAATGTTTTCATTAGTTTCGCTCACTCTCGAAATCAAGCATTTTACAGCAGGTTGGAGCAGCCTGTATCTCAGCACAGGAATAAGGTAGGGAAGAATTCTAAGGCTCATTTTGACTGCCTCCAGAAGTTAGATCAGATGGCAAATTGGATTTGGTGCTAGGTCTTTCCCTTTAGGTTTTACCCCAACAATGTTTTCATTAGTTTCGCTCACTCTCGAAATCAAGCATTTTTACAGCAGGTTGGAGCAGCCTGTATCTCAGCACAGGAATAAGGTAGGGAAGAATTCAAATGCTCATTTTGACTGCCTCCAGAAGTTAGATCAGATGGCAAATTGGATTTGGTGCTAGGTCTTTCCCTTTAGGTTTTACCCCAACAATGTTTTCATTAGTTTCGCTCACTCTCGAAATCAAGCATTTTACAGCAGGTTGGAGCAGCCTGTATCTCAGCACAGGAATAAGGTAGGGAAGAATTCTAAGGATCATTTTGACTGCCTCCAGAAGTTAGATCAGATGGCAAATTGGATTTGGTGCTAGGTCTTTCCCTTTAGGTTTTACCCCAACAATGTTTTCATTAGTTTCGCTCACTCTCGAAATCAAGCATTTTACAGCAGGTTGGAGCAGCCTGTATCTCAGCACAGGAATAAGGTAGGGAAGAATTCTAAGGCTCATTTTGACTGCCTCCAGAAGTTAGATCAGATGGCAAATTGGATTTGGTGCTAGGTCTTTCCCTTTAGGTTTTACCCCAACAATGTTTTCATTAGTTTCGCTCACTCTCGAAATCAAGCATTTTACAGCAGGTTGGAGCAGCCTGTATCTCAGCACAGGAATAAGGTAGGGAAGAATTCTAAGGATCATTTTGACTGCCTCCAGAAGTTAGATCAGATGGCAAATTGGATTTGGTGCTAGGTCTTTCCCTTTAGGTTTTACCCCAACAATGTTTTCATTAGTTTCGCTCACTCTCGAAATCAAGCATTTTACAGCAGGTTGGAGCAGCCTGTATCTCAGCACAGGAATAAGGTAGGGAAGAATTCTAAGGATCATTTTGACTGCCTCCAGAAGTTAGATCAGATGGCAAATTGGATTTGGTGCTAGGTCTTTCCCTTTAGGTTTTACCCCCAACAATGTTTTCATTAGTTTCGCTCACTCTCGAAATCAAGCATTTTACAGCAGGTTGGAGCAGCCTGTATCTCAGCACAGGAATAAGGTAGGGAAAGAATACTAAGGCTCATTTTGACTGCCTCCAGAAGTTAGATCAGATGGCAAATTGGATTTGGTGCTAGGTCTTTCCCTTTAGGTTTTACCCCAACAATGTTTTCATTAGTTTCGCTCACTCTCGAAATCAAGCATTTTACAGCAGGTTGGAGCAGCCTGTATCTCAGCACAGGAATAAGGTAGGGAAGAATTCTAAGGATCATTTTGACTGCCTCCAGAAGTTAGATCAGATGGCAAATTGGATTTGGTGCTAGGTCTTTCCCTTTAGGTTTTACCCCAACAATGTTTTCATTAGTTTCGCTCACTCTCGAAATCAAGCATTTTACAGCAGGTTGGAGCAGCCTGTATCTCAGCACAGGAATAAGGTAGGGAAGAATTCTAAGGCTCATTTTGACTGCCTCCAGAAGTTAGATCAGATGGCAAATTGGATTTGGTGCTAGGTCTTTCCCTTTAGGTTTTACCCCAACAATGTTTTCATTAGTTTCGCTCACTCTCGAAATCAAGCATTTTACAGCAGGTTGGAGCAGCCTGTATCTCAGCACAGGAATAAGGTAGGGAAGAATTCTAAGGCTCATTTTGACTGCCTCCAGAAGTTAGATCAGATGGCAAATTGGATTTGGTGCTAGGTCTTTCCCTTTAGGTTTTACCCCAACAATGTTTTCATTAGTTTCGCTCACTCTCGAAATCAAGCATTTTACAGCAGGTTGGAGCAGCCTGTATCTCAGCACAGGAATAAGGTAGGGAAGAATTCAAAGGCTCATTTTGACTGCCTCCAGAAGTTAGATCAGATGGCAAATTGGATTTGGTGCTAGGTCTTTCCCTTTAGGTTTTACCCCAACAATGTTTTCATTAGTTTCGCTCACTCTCGAAATCAAGCATTTTACAGCAGGTTGGAGCAGCCTGTATCTCAGCACAGGAATAAGGTAGGGAAGAATTCTAAGGCTCATTTTGACTGCCTCCAGAAGTTAGATCAGATGGCAAATTGGATTTGGTGCTAGGTCTTTCCCTTTAGGTTTTACCCCAACAATGTTTTCATTAGTTTCGCTCACTCTCGAAATCAAGCATTTTACAGCAGGTTGGAGCAGCCTGTATCTCAGCACAGGAATAAGGTAGGGAAGAATTCTAAGGCTCATTTTTGACTGCCTCCAGAAAGTTAGATCAGATGGCAAATTGGATTTGGTGCTAGGTCTTTCCCTTTAGGTTTTACCCCAACAATGTTTTCATTAGTTTCGCTCACTCTCGAAATCAAGCATTTTACAGCAGGTTGGAGCAGCCTGTATCTCAGCACAGGAATAAGGTAGGGAAGAATTCTAAGGCTCATTTTGACTGCCTCCAGAAGTTAGATCAGATGGCAAATTGGATTTGGTGCTAGGTCTTTCCCCTTTAGGTTTTACCCCAACAATGTTTTCATTAGTTTCGCTCACTCTCGAAATCAAGCATTTTACAGCAGGTTGGAGCAGCCTGTATCTCAGCACAGGAATAAGGTAGGGAAGAATTCTAAGGATCATTTTGACTGCCTCCAGAAGTTAGATCAGATGGCAAATTGGATTTGGTGCTAGGTCTTTCCCTTTAGGTTTTACCCCAACAATGTTTTCATTAGTTTCGCTCACTCTCGAAATCAAGCATTTTACAGCAGGTTGGAGCAGCCTGTATCTCAGCACAGGAATAAGGTAGGGAAGAATTCAAATGCTCATTTTGACTGCCTCCAGAAGTTAGATCAGATGGCAAATTGGATTTGGTGCTAGGTCTTTCCCTTTAGGTTTTACCCCAACAATGTTTTCATTAGTTTCGCTCACTCTCGAAATCAAGCATTTTACAGCAGGTTGGAGCAGCCTGTATCTCAGCACAGGAATAAGGTAGGGAAGAATTCTAAGGATCATTTTGACTGCCTCCAGAAGTTAGATCAGATGGCAAATTGGATTTGGTGCTAGGTCTTTCCCTTTAGGTTTTACCCCAACAATGTTTTCATTAGTTTCGCTCACTCTCGAAATCAAGCATTTTACAGCAGGTTGGAGCAGCCTGTATCTCAGCACAGGAATAAGGTAGGGAAGAATTCAAATGCTCATTTTGACTGCCTCCAGAAGTTAGATCAGATGGCAAATTGGATTTGGTGCTAGGTCTTTCCCTTTAGGTTTTACCCCAACAATGTTTTCATTAGTTTCGCTCACTCTCGAAATCAAGCATTTTACAGCAGGTTGGAGCAGCCTGTATCTCAGCACAGGAATAAGGTAGGGAAGAATTCTAAGGATCATTTTGACTGCCTCCAGAAGTTAGATCAGATGGCAAATTGGATTTGGTGCTAGGTCTTTCCCTTTAGGTTTTACCCCAACAATGTTTTCATTAGTTTCGCTCACTCTCGAAATCAAGCATTTTACAGCAGGTTGGAGCAGCCTGTATCTCAGCACAGGAATAAAGTAGGGAAGAATTCTAAGGATCATTTTGACTGCCTCCAGAAGTTAGATCAGATGGCAAATTGGATTTGGTGCTAGGTCTTTCCCTTTAGGTTTTACCCCAACAATGTTTTCATTAGTTTCGCTCACTCTCGAAATCAAGCATTTTACAGCAGGTTGGAGCAGCCTGTATCTCAGCACAGGAATAAGGTAGGGAAGAATTCTAAGGATCATTTTGACTGCCTCCAGAAGTTAGATCAGATGGCAAATTGGATTTGGTGCTAGGTCTTTCCCTTTAGGTTTTACCCCAACAATGTTTTCATTAGTTTCGCTCACTCTCGAAATCAAGCATTTTACAGCAGGTTGGAGCAGCCTGTATCTCAGCACAGGAATAAGGTAGGGAAGAATTCTAAGGATCATTTTGACTGCCTCCAGAAGTTAGATCAGATGGCAAATTGGATTTGGTGCTAGGTCTTTCCCTTTAGGTTTTACCCCAACAATGTTTTCATTAGTTTCGCTCACTCTCGAAATCAAGCATTTTACAGCAGGTTGGAGCAGCCTGTATCTCAGCACAGGAATAAGGTAGGGAAGAATTCTAAGGCTCATTTTGACTGCCTCCAGAAGTTAGATCAGATGGCAAATTGGATTTGGTGCTAGGTCTTTCCCTTTAGGTTTTACCCCAACAATGTTTTCATTAGTTTCGCTCACTCTCGAAATCAAGCATTTTACAGCAGGTTGGAGCAGCCTGTATCTCAGCACAGGAATAAGGTAGGGAAGAATTCAAATGCTCATTTTGACTGCCTCCAGAAGTTAGATCAGATGGCAAATTGGATTTGGTGCTAGGTCTTTCCCTTTAGGTTTTACCCCAACAATGTTTTCATTAGTTTCGCTCACTCTCGAAATCAAGCATTTTACAGCAGGTTGGAGCAGCCTGTATCTCAGCACAGGAATAAGGTAGGGAAGAATTCTAAGGATCATTTTGACTGCCTCCAGAAGTTAGATCAGATGGCAAATTGGATTTGGTGCTAGGTCTTTCCCTTTAGGTTTTACCCCAACAATGTTTTTCATTAGTTTCGCTCACTCTCGAAATCAAGCATTTTAGAGCAGGTTGGAGCAGCCTGTATCTCAGCACAGGAATAAGGTAGGGAAGAATTCTAAGGCTCATTTTGACTGCCTCCAGAAGTTAGATCAGATGGCAAATTGGATTTGGTGCTAGGTCTTTCCCTTTAGGTTTTACCCCAACAATGTTTTCATTAGTTTCGCTCACTCTCGAAATCAAGCATTTTACAGCAGGTTGGAGCAGCCTGTATCTCAGCACAGGAATAAGGTAGGGAAGAATTCTAAGGCTCATTTTGACTGCCTCCAGAAGTTAGATCAGATGGCAAATTGGATTTGGTGCTAGGTCTTTCCCTTTAGGTTTTACCCCAACAATGTTTTCATTAGTTTCGCTCACTCTCGAAATCAAGCATTTTACAGCAGGTTGGAGCAGCCTGTATCTCAGCACAGGAATAAGGTAGGGAAGAATTCAAATGCTCATTTTGACTGCCTCCAGAAGTTAGATCAGATGGCAAATTGGATTTGGTGCTAGGTCTTTCCCTTTAGGTTTTACCCCAACAATGTTTTCATTAGTTTCGCTCACTCTCGAAATCAAGCATTTTACAGCAGGTTGGAGCAGCCTGTATCTCAGCACAGGAATAAGGTAGGGAAGAATTCTAAGGATCATTTTGACTGCCTCCAGAAGTTAGATCAGATGGCAAATTGGATTTGGTGCTAGGTCTTTCCCTTTAGGTTTTACCCCAACAATGTTTTCATTAGTTTCGCTCACTCTCGAAATCAAGCATTTTACAGCAGGTTGGAGCAGCCTGTATCTCAGCACAGGAACAAGGTAGGGAAGAATTCTAAGGCTCATTTTGACTGCCTCCAGAAGTTAGATCAGATGGCAAATTGGATTTGGTGCTAGGTCTTTCCCTTTAGGTTTTACCCCAACAATTTAGGTTTTACCCCAACAATGTTTTCATTAGTTTCGCTCACTCTCGAAATCAAGCATTTTACAGCAGGTTGGAGCAGCCTGTATCTCAGCACAGGAATAAGGTAGGGAAGAATTCTAAGGCTCATTTTGACTGCCTCCAGAAGTTAGATCAGATGGCAAATTGGATTTGGTGCTAGGTCTTTCCCTTTAGGTTTTTACCCCAACAATGTTTTCATTAGTTTCGCTCACTCTCGAAATCAAGCATTTTACAGCAGGTTGGAGCAGCCTGTATCTCAGCACAGGAATAAGGTAGGGAAGAATTCTAAGGCTCATTTTGACTGCCTCCAGAAGTTAGATCAGATGGCAAAATTGGATTTGGTGCTAGGTCTTTTCCCTTTAGGTTTTACCCCAACAATGTTTTCATTAGTTTCGCTCACTCTCGAAATCAAGCATTTTACAGCAGGTTGGAGCAGCCTGTATCTCAGCACAGGAACAAGGTAGGGAAGAATTCTAAGGCTCATTTTGACTGCCTCCAGAAGTTAGATCAGATGGCAAATTGGATTTGGTGCTAGGTCTTTCCCTTTTAGGTTTTACCCCAACAATGTTTTCATTAGTTTCGCTCACTCTCGAAAATCAAGCATTTTACAGCAGGTTGGAGCAGCCTGTATCTCAGCACAGGAATAAGGTAGGGAAGAATTCTAAGGCTCATTTTGACTGCCTCCAGAAGTTAGATCAGATGGCAAATTGGATTTGGTGCTAGGTCTTTCCCTTTAGGTTTTTACCCCAACAATGTTTTCATTAGTTTCGCTCACTCTCGAAATCAAGCATTTTACAGCAGGTTGGAGCAGCCTGTATCTCAGCACAGGAATAAGGTAGGGAAGAATTCTAAGGCTCATTTTGACTGCCTCCAGAAGTTAGATCAGATGGCAAATTGGATTTGGTGCTAGGTCTTTCCCTTTAGGTTTTACCCCAACAATGTTTTTCATTAGTTTTCGCTCACTCTCGAAATCAAGCATTTTACAGCAGGTTGGAGCAGCCCTGTATCTCAGCACAGGAATAAGGTAGGGAAGAATTCTAAGGCTCATTTTGACTGCCTCCAGAAGTTAGATCAGATGGCAAATTGGATTTGGTGCTAGGTCTTTCCCTTTAGGTTTTACCCCAACAATGTTTTTCATTAGTTTTCGCTCACTCTCGAAATCAAGCATTTTACAGCAGGTTGGAGCAGCCTGTATCTCAGCACAGGAATAAGGTAGGGAAGAATTCAAATGCTCATTTTGACTGCCTCCAGAAGTTAGATCAGATGGCAAATTGGGATTTGGTGCTAGGTCTTTCCCTTTAGGTTTTTACCCCAACAATGTTTTTCATTAGTTTCGCTCACTCTCGAAATCAAGCATTTTTACAGCAGGTTGGAGCAGCCTGTATCTCAGCACAGGAATAAGGTAGGGAAGAATTCTAAGGCTCATTTTGACTGCCTCCAGAAGTTAGATCAGATGGCAAATTGGATTTGGTGCTAGGTCTTTCCCTTTAGGTTTTACCCCAACAATGTTTTTCATTAGTTTCGCTCACTCTCGAAATCAAGCATTTTACAGCAGGTTGGAGCAGCCTGTATCTCAGCACAGGAATAAGGTAGGGAAGAATTCTAAGGCTCATTTTGACTGCCTCCAGAAGTTAGATCAGATGGCAAATTGGATTTGGTGCTAGGTCTTTCCCTTTAGGTTTTACCCCCAACAATGTTTTCATTAGTTTCGCTCACTCTCGAAATCAAGCATTTTTACAGCAGGTTGGAGCAGCCTGTATCTCAGCACAGGAATAAGGTAGGGAAGAATTCTAAGGCTCATTTTGACTGCCTCCAGAAGTTAGATCAGATGGCAAATTGGATTTTGGTGCTAGGTCTTTCCCTTTAGGTTTTACCCCAACAATGTTTTCATTAGTTTCGCTCACTCTCGAAATCAAGCATTTTACAGCAGGGTTGGAGCAGCCTGTATCTCAGCACAGGAATAAGGTAGGGAAGAATTCTAAGGCTCATTTTGACTGCCTCCAGAAGTTAGATCAGATGGCAAATTGGATTTGGGTGCTAGGTCTTTCCCTTTAGGTTTTACCCCAACAATGTTTTCATTAGTTTCGCTCACTCTCGAAATCAAGCATTTTTACAGCAGGTTGGAGCAGCCTGTATCTCAGCACAGGAATAAGGTAGGGAAGAATTCTAAGGATCATTTTGACTGCCTCCAGAAGTTAGATCAGATGGCAAATTGGATTTGGTGGCTAGGTCTTTCCCCTTTAGGTTTTACCCCAACAATGTTTCCATTAGTTTTCGCTCACTCTCGAAATCAAGCATTTTTACAGCAGGTTGGAGCAGCCTGTATCTCAGCACAGGAATAAGGTAGGGAAGAATTCTAAGGATCATTTTGACTGCCTCCAGAAGTTAGATCAGATGGCAAATTGGATTTGGTGCTAGGTCTTTCCCTTTAGGTTTTACCCCCAACAATGTTTTTCATTAGTTTCGCTCACTCTCGAAATCAAGCATTTTACAGCAGGTTGGAGCAGCCTGTATCTCAGCACAGGAATAAGGTAGGGAAGAATTCTAAGGATCATTTTGACTGCCTCCAGAAGTTAGATCAGATGGGCAAATTGGATTTGGTGCTAGGTCCTTTCCCTTTAGGTTTTTACCCCCAACAATGTTTTCATTAGTTTTCGCTCACTCTCGAAATCAAGCATTTTACAGCAGGTTGGAGCAGCCTGTATCTCAGCACAGGAATAAGGTAGGGAAGAATTCAAATGCTCATTTTGACTGCCTCCAGAAGGTTAGATCAGATGGCAAATTGGATTTGGTGCTAGGTCTTTCCCTTTAGGTTTTTACCCCAACAATGTTTTTCATTAGTTTCGCTCACTCTCGAAATCAAGCATTTTACAGGCAGGGTTGGAGCAGCCTGTATCTCAGCACAGGAATAAGGTAGGGAAGAATTCTAAGGATCATTTTGACTGCCTCCAGAAGTTAGATCAGATGGCAAATTGGATTTGGTGCTAGGTCTTTCCCTTTAGGTTTTTACCCCAACAATGTTTTCATTAGTTTCGCTCACTCCTCGAAATCAAGCATTTTTACAGCAGGTTGGAGCAGCCTGTATCTCAGCACAGGAATAAGGTAGGGAAGAATTCTAAGGCTCATTTTGACTGCCTCCAGAAGTTAGATCAGATGGCAAATTGGATTTGGTGCTAGGTCTTTCCCTTTAGGTTTTACCCCCAACAATGTTTTCATTAGTTTTCGCTCACTCTCGAAATCAAGCATTTTACAGCAGGTTGGAGCAGCCTGTATCTCAGCACAGGAATAAGGTAGGGAAGAATTCTAAGGATCATTTTGACTGCCTCCAGAAGTTAGATCAGATGGCAAATTGGATTTGGTGCTAGGTCCTTTCCCTTTAGGTTTTACCCCAACAATGTTTTCATTAGTTTCGCTCACTCTCGAAATCAAGCATTTTACAGCAGGTTGGAGCAGCCTGTATCTCAGCACAGGAATAAGGTAGGGAAGAATTCTAAGGATCCATTTTTGACTGCCTCCAGAAGTTAGATCAGATGGCAAATTGGATTTGGTGCTAGGTCTTTCCCTTTAGGTTTTACCCCCAACAATGTTTTCATTAGTTTCGCTCACTCTCGAAATCAAGCATTTTACAGCAGGTTGGAGCAGCCTGTATCTCAGCACAGGAATAAGGTAGGGAAGAATTCTAAGGCTCATTTTGACTGCCTCCAGAAGTTAGATCAGATGGCAAATTGGATTTTGGTGCTAGGTCTTTCCCTTTAGGTTTTACCCCAACAATGTTTTCATTAGTTTCGCTCACTCTCGAAATCAAGCATTTTACAGCAGGTTGGAGCAGCCTGTATCTCAGCACAGGAATAAGGTAGGGGAAGAATTCAAATGCTCATTTTGACTGCCTCCAGAAGTTAGATCAGATGGCAAATTGGATTTGGTGGCTAGGTCTTTCCCTTTAGGTTTTTACCCCAACAATGTTTTCATTAGTTTCGCTCACTCTCGAAATCAAGCATTTTTACAGCAGGTTGGAGCAGCCTGTATCTCAGCACAGGAATAAGGTAGGGAAGAATTCTAAGGATCATTTTGACTGCCTCCAGAAGTTAGATCAGATGGCAAATTGGATTTGGTGCTAGGTCTTTCCCTTTAGGTTTTACCCCAACAATGTTTTCATTAGTTTCGCTCACTCTCGAAATCAAGCATTTTTACAGCAGGTTGGAGCAGCCTGTATCTCAGCACAGGAATAAGGTAGGGAAGAATTCTAAGGATCATTTTGACTGCCTCCAGAAGTTAGATCAGATGGCAAATTGGATTTGGTGCTAGGTCCTTTCCCTTTAGGTTTTACCCCAACAATGTTTTCATTAGTTTCGCTCACTCCTCGAAATCAAGCATTTTACAGCAGGTTGGAGCAAGCCTGTATCTCAGCACAGGAATAAGGTAGGGAAGAATTCTAAGGATCATTTTGACTGCCTCCAGAAGTTAGATCAGATTGGCAAATTGGATTTGGTGCTAGGTCTTTCCCTTTAGGTTTTACCCCAACAATGTTTTCATTAGTTTCGCTCACTCTCGAAATCAAGCATTTTACAGCAGGTTGGAGCAGCCTGTATCTCAGCACAGGAATAAGGTAGGGAAGAATTCTAAGGGCTCATTTTGACTGCCTCCAGAAGTTAGATCAGATGGCAAATTGGATTTGGTGCTAGGTCCTTTTCCCTTTAGGTTTTACCCCAACAATGTTTTCATTAGTTTCGCTCACTCTCGAAATCAAGCATTTTACAGCAGGTTGGAGCAGGCCTGTATCTCAGCACAGGAATAAGGTAGGGAAGAATTCAAATGCTCATTTTGACTGCCTCCAGAAGTTAGATCAGATGGCAAATTGGATTTGGTGCTAGGTCTTTCCCTTTAGGTTTTACCCCAACAATGTTTTCATTTAGTTTCGCTCACTCTCGAAATCAAGCATTTTACAGCAGGTTGGAGCAGCCTGTATCTCAGCACAGGAAATAAGGTAGGGAAGAATTCTAAGGATCATTTTGACTGCCTCCAGAAGTTAGATCAGATGGGCAAAATTGGATTTGGTGCTAGGTCTTTTCCCTTTAGGTTTTACCCCAACAATGTTTTCATTAGTTTCGCTCACTCTCGAAATCAAGCATTTTACAGCAGGTTGGAGCAGCCTGTATCTCAGCACAGGAACAAGGTAGGGAAAGGAATTCTAAGGCTCATTTTGACTGCCTCCAGAAGTTAGATCAGATGGCAAATTGGATTTGGTGCTAGGTCTTTCCCTTTAGGTTTTACCCCAACAATGTTTTTCATTAGTTTCGCTCACTCTCGAAATCAAGCAATTTTACAGCAGGGTTGGAGCAGCCTGTATCTCAGCACAGGAATAAGGTAGGGAAGAATTCTAAGGCTCATTTTGACTGCCTCCAGAAGTTAGATCAGATGGCAAAATTGGATTTGGTGCTAGGTCTTTCCCTTTAGGTTTTACCCCAACAAATGTTTTTCATTAGTTTCGCTCACTCTCGAAATCAAGCATTTTTACAGCAGGTTGGAGCAGCCTGTATCTCAGCACAGGAATAAGGTAGGGAAGAATTCTAAGGCTCATTTTTGACTGCCTCCAGAAGTTAGATCAGATGGCAAATTGGATTTGGTGCTAGGTCTTTTCCCTTTAGGTTTTTACCCCAACAATGTTTTTCATTAGTTTCGCTCACTCTCGAAATCAAGCATTTTACAGCAGGTTGGAGCAGCCTGTATCTCAGCACAGGAATAAGGTAGGGAAGAATTCTAAGGCTCATTTTGACTGCCTCCAGAAGTTAGATCAGATGGCAAATTGGATTTGGTGCTAGGTCTTTCCCTTTAGGTTTTACC
>NW_027144300.1:0-39194 GCF_026170545.1 Melanerpes formicivorus | reverse complement strand
CAAATCCAATTTGCCATCTGATCTAACTTCTGGAGGCAGTCAAAATGAGCCTTAGAATTCTTCCCTACCTTATTCCTGTGCTGAGATACAGGCTGCTCCAACCTGCTGTAAAATGCTTGATTTCGAGAGTGAGCGAAACTAATGAAAACATTGTTGGGGTAAAACCTAAAGGGAAAGACCTAGCACCAAATCCAATTTGCCATCTGATCTAACTTCTGGAGGCAGTCAAAATGATCCTTAGAATTCTTCCCTACCTTATTCCTGTGCTGAGATACAGGCTGCTCCAACCTGCTGTAAAATGCTTGATTTCGAGAGTGAGCGAAACTAATGAAAACATTGTTGGGGTAAAACCTAAAGGGAAAGACCTAGCACCAAATCCAATTTGCCATCTGATCTAACTTCTGGAGGCAGTCAAAATGATCCTTAGAATTCTTCCCCTACCTTATTCCTGTGCTGAGATACAGGCTGCTCCAACCTGCTGTAAAATGCTTGATTTCGAGAGTGAGCGAAACTAATGAAAACATTGTTGGGGTAAAACCTAAAGGGAAAGACCTAGCACCAAATCCAATTTGCCATCTGATCTAACTTCTGGAGGCAGTCAAAATGAGCCTTAGAATTCTTCCCTACCTTATTCCTGTGCTGAGATACAGGCTGCTCCAACCTGCTGTAAAATGCTTGATTTCGAGAGTGAGCGAAACTAATGAAAACATTGTTGGGGTAAAACCTAAAGGGAAAGACCTAGCACCAAATCCAATTTGCCATCTGATCTAACTTCTGGAGGCAGTCAAAATGAGCCTTAGAATTCTTCCCTACCTTATTCCTGTGCTGAGATACAGGCTGCTCCAACCTGCTGTAAAATGCTCGATTTCGAGAGTGAGCGAAACTAATGAAAACATTGTTGGGGTAAAACCTAAAGGGAAAGACCTAGCACCAAATCCAATTTGCCATCTGATCTAACTTCTGGAGGCAGTCAAAATGAGCCTTTGAATTCTTCCCTACCTTATTCCTGTGCTGAGATACAGGCTGCTCCAACCTGCTGTAAAATGCTTGATTTCGAGAGTGAGCGAAACTAATGAAAACATTGTTGGGGTAAAACCTAAAGGGAAAGACCTAGCACCAAATCCAATTTGCCATCTGATCTAACTTCTGGAGGCAGTCAAAATGATCCTTAGAATTCTTCCCTACCTTATTCCTGTGCTGAGATACAGGCTGCTCCAACCTGCTGTAAAATGCTTGATTTCGAGAGTGAGCGAAACTAATGAAAACATTGTTGGGGTAAAACCTAAAGGGAAAGACCTAGCACCAAATCCAATTTGCCATCTGATCTAACTTCTGGAGGCAGTCAAAATGAGCCTTTGAATTCTTCCCTACCTTATTCCTGTGCTGAGATACAGGCTGCTCCAACCTGCTGTAAAATGCTTGATTTCGAGAGTGAGCGAAACTAATGAAAACATTGTTGGGGGTAAAACCTAAAGGGAAAGACCTAGCACCAAATCCAATTTGCCATCTGATCTAACTTCTGGAGGCAGTCAAAATGAGCCTTAGAATTCTTCCCTACCTTATTCCTGTGCTGAGATACAGGCTGCTCCAACCTGCTGTAAAATGCTTGATTTCGAGAGTGAGCGAAACTAATGAAAACATTGTTGGGGTAAAACCTAAAGGGAAAGACCTAGCACCAAATCCAATTTGCCATCTGATCTAACTTCTGGAGGCAGTCAAAATGAGCCTTAGAATTCTTCCCTACCTTATTCCTGTGCTGAGATACAGGCTGCTCCAACCTGCTGTAAAATGCTTGATTTCGAGAGTGAGCGAAACTAATGAAAACATTGTTGGGGTAAAACCTAAAGGGAAAGACCTAGCACCAAATCCAATTTGCCATCTGATCTAACTTCTGGAGGCAGTCAAAATGAGCCTTAGAATTCTTCCCTACCTTATTCCTGTGCTGAGATACAGGCTGCTCCAACCTGCTGTAAAATGCTTGATTGCGAGAGTGAGCGAAACTAATGAAAACATTGTTGGGGTAAAACCTAAAGGGAAAGACCTAGCACCAAATCCAATTTGCCATCTGATCTAACTTCTGGAGGCAGTCAAAATGATCCTTAGAATTCTTCCCTACCTTATTCCTGTGCTGAGATACAGGCTGCTCCAACCTGCTGTAAAATGCTTGATTTCGAGAGTGAGCGAAACTAATGAAAACATTGTTGGGGTAAAACCTAAAGGGAAAGACCTAGCACCAAATCCAATTTGCCATCTGATCTAACTTCTGGAGGCAGTCAAAATGAGCCTTAGAATTCTTCCCTACCTTATTCCTGTGCTGAGATACAGGCTGCTCCAACCTGCTGTAAAATGCTTGATTTCGAGAGTGAGCGAAACTAATGGAAACATTGTTGGGGTAAAACCTAAAGGGAAAGACCTAGCACCAAATCCAATTTGCCATCTGATCTAACTTCTGGAGGCAGTCAAAATGAGCCTTAGAATTCTTCCCTACCTTATTCCTGTGCTGAGATACAGGCTGCTCCAACCTGCTGTAAAATGCTTGATTTCGAGAGTGAGCGAAACTAATGAAAACATTGTTGGGGTAAAACCTAAAGGGAAAGACCTAGCACCAAATCCAATTTGCCATCTGATCTAACTTCTGGAGGCAGTCAAAATGAGCCTTTGAATTCTTCCCTACCTTATTCCTGTGCTGAGATACAGGCTGCTCCAACCTGCTGTAAAATGCTTGATTTCGAGAGTGAGCGAAACTAATGAAAACATTGTTGGGGTAAAACCTAAAGGGAAAGACCTAGCACCAAATCCAATTTGCCATCTGATCTAACTTCTGGAGGCAGTCAAAATGAGCCTTAGAATTCTTCCCTACCTTATTCCTGTGCTGAGATACAGGCTGCTCCAACCTGCTGTAAAATGCTTGATTTCGAGAGTGAGCGAAACTAATGAAAACATTGTTGGGGTAAAACCTAAAGGGAAAGACCTAGCACCAAATCCAATTTGCCATCTGATCTAACTTCTGGAGGCAGTCAAAATGAGCCTTAGAATTCTTCCCTACCTTATTCCTGTGCTGAGATACAGGCTGCTCCAACCTGCTGTAAAATGCTTGATTTCGAGAGTGAGCGAAACTAATGAAAACATTGTTGGGGTAAAACCTAAAGGGAAAGACCTAGCACCAAATCCAATTTGCCATCTGATCTAACTTCTGGAGGCAGTCAAAATGAGCCTTAGAATTCTTCCCTACCTTATTCCTGTGCTGAGATACAGGCTGCTCCAACCTGCTGTAAAATGCTTGATTTCGAGAGTGAGCGAAACTAATGAAAACATTGTTGGGGTAAAACCTAAAGGGAAAGACCTAGCACCAAATCCAATTTGCCATCTGATCTAACTTCTGGAGGCAGTCAAAATGAGCCTTAGAATTCTTCCCTACCTTATTCCTGTGCTGAGATACAGGCTGCTCCAACCTGCTGTAAAATGCTTGATTTCGAGAGTGAGCGAAACTAATGAAAACATTGTTGGGGTAAAACCTAAAGGGAAAGACCTAGCACCAAATCCAATTTGCCATCTGATCTAACTTCTGGAGGCAGTCAAAATGAGCCTTAGAATTCTTCCCTACCTTATTCCTGTGCTGAGATACAGGCTGCTCCAACCTGCTGTAAAATGCTTGATTTCGAGAGTGAGCGAAACTAATGAAAACATTGTTGGGGTAAAACCTAAAGGGAAAGACCTAGCACCAAATCCAATTTGCCATCTGATCTAACTTCTGGAGGCAGTCAAAATGAGCCTTAGAATTCTTCCCTACCTTATTCCTGTGCTGAGATACAGGCTGCTCCAACCTGCTGTAAAATGCTTGATTTCGAGAGTGAGCGAAACTAATGAAAACATTGTTGGGGTAAAACCTAAAGGGAAAGACCTAGCACCAAATCCAATTTGCCATCTGATCTAACTTCTGGAGGCAGTCAAAATGAGCCTTAGAATTCTTCCCTACCTTATTCCTGTGCTGAGATACAGGCTGCTCCAACCTGCTGTAAAATGCTTGATTTCGAGAGTGAGCGAAACTAATGAAAACATTGTTGGGGTAAAACCTAAAGGGAAAGACCTAGCACCAAATCCAATTTGCCATCTGATCTAACTTCTGGAGGCAGTCAAAATGAGCCTTAGAATTCTTCCCTACCTTATTCCTGTGCTGAGATACAGGCTGCTCCAACCTGCTGTAAAATGCTTGATTTCGAGAGTGAGCGAAACTAATGAAAACATTGTTGGGGTAAAACCTAAAGGGAAAGACCTAGCACCAAATCCAATTTGCCATCTGATCTAACTTCTGGAGGCAGTCAAAATGAGCCTTAGAATTCTTCCCTACCTTATTCCTGTGCTGAGATACAGGCTGCTCCAACCTGCTGTAAAATGCTTGATTTCGAGAGTGAGCGAAACTAATGAAAACATTGTTGGGGTAAAACCTAAAGGGAAAGACCTAGCACCAAATCCAATTTGCCATCTGATCTAACTTCTGGAGGCAGTCAAAATGAGCCTTAGAATTCTTCCCTACCTTATTCCTGTGCTGAGATACAGGCTGCTCCAACCTGCTGTAAAATGCTTGATTTCGAGAGTGAGCGAAACTAATGAAAACATTGTTGGGGTAAAACCTAAAGGGAAAGACCTAGCACCAAATCCAATTTGCCATCTGATCTAACTTCTGGAGGCAGTCAAAATGATCCTTAGAATTCTTCCCTACCTTATTCCTGTGCTGAGATACAGGCTGCTCCAACCTGCTGTAAAATGCTTGATTTCGAGAGTGAGCGAAACTAATGAAAACATTGTTGGGGTAAAACCTAAAGGGAAAGACCTAGCACCAAATCCAATTTGCCATCTGATCTAACTTCTGGAGGCAGTCAAAATGAGCCTTAGAATTCTTCCCTACCTTATTCCTGTGCTGAGATACAGGCTGCTCCAACCTGCTGTAAAATGCTCGATTTCGAGAGTGAGCGAAACTAATGAAAACATTGTTGGGGTAAAACCTAAAGGGAAAGACCTAGCACCAAATCCAATTTGCCATCTGATCTAACTTCTGGAGGCAGTCAAAATGAGCCTTTGAATTCTTCCCTACCTTATTCCTGTGCTGAGATACAGGCTGCTCCAACCTGCTGTAAAATGCTTGATTTCGAGAGTGAGCGAAACTAATGAAAACATTGTTGGGGTAAAACCTAAAGGGAAAGACCTAGCACCAAATCCAATTTGCCATCTGATCTAACTTCTGGAGGCAGTCAAAATGAGCCTTAGAATTCTTCCCTACCTTATTCCTGTGCTGAGATACAGGCTGCTCCAACCTGCTGTAAAATGCTCGATTTCGAGAGTGAGCGAAACTAATGAAAACATTGTTGGGGTAAAACCTAAAGGGAAAGACCTAGCACCAAATCCAATTTGCCATCTGATCTAACTTCTGGAGGCAGTCAAAATGAGCCTTAGAATTCTTCCCTACCTTATTCCTGTGCTGAGATACAGGCTGCTCCAACCTGCTGTAAAATGCTTGATTTCGAGAGTGAGCGAAACTAATGAAAACATTGTTGGGGTAAAACCTAAAGGGAAAGACCTAGCACCAAATCCAATTTGCCATCTGATCTAACTTCTGGAGGCAGTCAAAATGATCCTTAGAATTCTTCCCTACCTTATTCCTGTGCTGAGATACAGGCTGCTCCAACCTGCTGTAAAATGCTTGATTTCGAGAGTGAGCGAAACTAATGAAAACATTGTTGGGGTAAAACCTAAAGGGAAAGACCTAGCACCAAATCCAATTTGCCATCTGATCTAACTTCTGGAGGCAGTCAAAATGAGCCTTAGAATTCTTCCCTACCTTATTCCTGTGCTGAGATACAGGCTGCTCCAACCTGCTGTAAAATGCTTGATTTCGAGAGTGAGCGAAACTAATGAAAACATTGTTGGGGTAAAACCTAAAGGGAAAGACCTAGCACCAAATCCAATTTGCCATCTGATCTAACTTCTGGAGGCAGTCAAAATGAGCCTTTGAATTCTTCCCTACCTTATTCCTGTGCTGAGATACAGGCTGCTCCAACCTGCTGTAAAATGCTTGATTTCGAGAGTGAGCGAAACTAATGAAAACATTGTTGGGGTAAAACCTAAAGGGAAAGACCTAGCACCAAATCCAATTTGCCATCTGATCTAACTTCTGGAGGCAGTCAAAATGAGCCTTAGAATTCTTCCCTACCTTATTCCTGTGCTGAGATACAGGCTGCTCCAACCTGCTGTAAAATGCTCGATTTCGAGAGTGAGCGAAACTAATGAAAACATTGTTGGGGTAAAACCTAAAGGGAAAGACCTAGCACCAAATCCAATTTGCCATCTGATCTAACTTCTGGAGGCAGTCAAAATGAGCCTTAGAATTCTTCCCTACCTTATTCCTGTGCTGAGATACAGGCTGCTCCAACCTGCTGTAAAATGCTTGATTTCGAGAGTGAGCGAAACTAATGAAAACATTGTTGGGGTAAAACCTAAAGGGAAAGACCTAGCACCAAATCCAATTTGCCATCTGATCTAACTTCTGGAGGCAGTCAAAATGATCCTTAGAATTCTTCCCTACCTTATTCCTGTGCTGAGATACAGGCTGCTCCAACCTGCTGTAAAATGCTTGATTTCGAGAGTGAGCGAAACTAATGAAAACATTGTTGGGGTAAAACCTAAAGGGAAAGACCTAGCACCAAATCCAATTTGCCATCTGATCTAACTTCTGGAGGCAGTCAAAATGAGCCTTAGAATTCTTCCCTACCTTATTCCTGTGCTGAGATACAGGCTGCTCCAACCTGCTGTAAAATGCTTGATTTCGAGAGTGAGCGAAACTAATGAAAACATTGTTGGGGTAAAACCTAAAGGGAAAGACCTAGCACCAAATCCAATTTGCCATCTGATCTAACTTCTGGAGGCAGTCAAAATGAGCCTTAGAATTCTTCCCTACCTTATTCCTGTGCTGAGATACAGGCTGCTCCAACCTGCTGTAAAATGCTTGATTTCGAGAGTGAGCGAAACTAATGAAAACATTGTTGGGGTAAAACCTAAAGGGAAAGACCTAGCACCAAATCCAATTTGCCATCTGATCTAACTTCTGGAGGCAGTCAAAATGAGCCTTAGAATTCTTCCCTACCTTATTCCTGTGCTGAGATACAGGCTGCTCCAACCTGCTGTAAAATGCTTGATTTCGAGAGTGAGCGAAACTAATGAAAACATTGTTGGGGTAAAACCTAAAGGGAAAGACCTAGCACCAAATCCAATTTGCCATCTGATCTAACTTCTGGAGGCAGTCAAAATGAGCCTTAGAATTCTTCCCTACCTTATTCCTGTGCTGAGATACAGGCTGCTCCAACCTGCTGTAAAATGCTTGATTTCGAGAGTGAGCGAAACTAATGAAAACATTGTTGGGGTAAAACCTAAAGGGAAAGACCTAGCACCAAATCCAATTTGCCATCTGATCTAACTTCTGGAGGCAGTCAAAATGATCCTTAGAATTCTTCCCTACCTTATTCCTGTGCTGAGATACAGGCTGCTCCAACCTGCTGTAAAATGCTTGATTTCGAGAGTGAGCGAAACTAATGAAAACATTGTTGGGGTAAAACCTAAAGGGAAAGACCTAGCACCAAATCCAATTTGCCATCTGATCTAACTTCTGGAGGCAGTCAAAATGAGCCTTAGAATTCTTCCCTACCTTATTCCTGTGCTGAGATACAGGCTGCTCCAACCTGCTGTAAAATGCTTGATTTCGAGAGTGAGCGAAACTAATGAAAACATTGTTGGGGTAAAACCTAAAGGGAAAGACCTAGCACCAAATCCAATTTGCCATCTGATCTAACTTCTGGAGGCAGTCAAAATGAGCCTTAGAATTCTTCCCTACCTTATTCCTGTGCTGAGATACAGGCTGCTCCAACCTGCTGTAAAATGCTTGATTTCGAGAGTGAGCGAAACTAATGAAAACATTGTTGGGGTAAAACCTAAAGGGAAAGACCTAGCACCAAATCCAATTTGCCATCTGATCTAACTTCTGGAGGCAGTCAAAATGAGCCTTAGAATTCTTCCCTACCTTATTCCTGTGCTGAGATACAGGCTGCTCCAACCTGCTGTAAAATGCTTGATTTCGAGAGTGAGCGAAACTAATGAAAACATTGTTGGGGTAAAACCTAAAGGGAAAGACCTAGCACCAAATCCAATTTGCCATCTGATCTAACTTCTGGAGGCAGTCAAAATGAGCCTTAGAATTCTTCCCTACCTTATTCCTGTGCTGAGATACAGGCTGCTCCAACCTGCTGTAAAATGCTTGATTTCGAGAGTGAGCGAAACTAATGAAAACATTGTTGGGGGTAAAACCTAAAGGGAAAGACCTAGCACCAAATCCAATTTGCCATCTGATCTAACTTCTGGAGGCAGTCAAAATGAGCCTTAGAATTCTTCCCTACCTTATTCCTGTGCTGAGATACAGGCTGCTCCAACCTGCTGTAAAATGCTTGATTTCGAGAGTGAGCGAAACTAATGAAAACATTGTTGGGGTAAAACCTAAAGGGAAAGACCTAGCACCAAATCCAATTTGCCATCTGATCTAACTTCTGGAGGCAGTCAAAATGATCCTTAGAATTCTTCCCTACCTTATTCCTGTGCTGAGATACAGGCTGCTCCAACCTGCTGTAAAAATGCTTGATTTCGAGAGTGAGCGAAACTAATGAAAACATTGTTGGGGTAAAACCTAAAGGGAAAGACCTAGCACCAAATCCAATTTGCCATCTGATCTAACTTCTGGAGGCAGTCAAAATGAGCCTTTGAATTCTTCCCTACCTTATTCCTGTGCTGAGATACAGGCTGCTCCAACCTGCTGTAAAATGCTTGATTTCGAGAGTGAGCGAAACTAATGAAAACATTGTTGGGGTAAAAACCTAAAGGGAAAGACCTAGCACCAAATCCAATTTGCCATCTGATCTAACTTCTGGAGGCAGTCAAAATGAGCCTTAGAATTCTTCCCTACCTTATTCCTGTGCTGAGATACAGGCTGCTCAAACCTGCTGTAAAATGCTCGATTTCGAGAGTGAGCGAAACTAATGAAAACATTGTTGGGGTAAAACCTAAAGGGAAAGACCTAGCACCAAATCCAATTTGCCATCTGATCTAACTTCTGGAGGCAGTCAAAATGAGCCTTTGAATTCTTCCCTACCTTATTCCTGTGCTGAGATACAGGCTGCTCCAACCTGCTGTAAAATGCTTGATTTCGAGAGTGAGCGAAACTAATGAAAACATTGTTGGGGTAAAACCTAAAGGGAAAGACCTAGCACCAAATCCAATTTGCCATCTGATCTAACTTCTGGAGGCAGTCAAAATGAACCTTAGAATTCTTCCCTACCTTATTCTTGTGCTGAGATACAGGCTGCTCCAACCTGCTGTAAAATGCTTGATTTCGAGAGTGAGCGAAACTAATGAAAACATTGTTGGGGTAAAACCTAAAGGGAAAGACCTAGCACCAAATCCAATTTGCCATCTGATCTAACTTCTGGAGGCAGTCAAAAAGAGCCTTAGAATTCTTCCCTACCTTATTCCTGTGCTGAGATACAGGCTGCTCCAACCTGCTGTAAAATGCTTGATTTCGAGAGTGAGCGAAACTAATGAAAACATTGTTGGGGTAAAACCTAAGGGAAAGACCTAGCACCAAATCCAATTTGCCATCTGATCTAACTTCTGGAGGCAGTCAAAATGAGCCTTAGAATTCTTCCCTACCTTATTCCTGTGCTGAGATACAGGCTGCTCCAACCTGCTGTAAAATGCTTGATTTCGAGAGTGAGCGAAACTAATGAAAACATTGTTGGGGTAAAACCTAAAGGGAAAGACCTAGCACCAAATCCAATTTGCCATCTGATCTAACTTCTGGAGGCAGTCAAAATGAGCCTTAGAATTCTTCCCTACCTTATTCCTGTGCTGAGATACAGGCTGCTCCAACCTGCTGTAAAATGCTTGATTTCGAGAGTGAGCGAAACTAATGAAAACATTGTTGGGGTAAAACCTAAAGGGAAAGACCTAGCACCAAATCCAATTTGCCATCTGATCTAACTTCTGGAGGCAGTCAAAATGATCCTTAGAATTCTTCCCTACCTTATTCCTGTGCTGAGATACAGGCTGCTCCAACCTGCTGTAAAATGCTTGATTTCGAGAGTGAGCGAAACTAATGAAAACATTGTTGGGGTAAAACCTAAAGGGAAAGACCTAGCACCAAATCCAATTTGCCATCTGATCTAACTTCTGGAGGCAGTCAAAATGAGCCTTAGAATTCTTCCCTACCTTATTCCTGTGCTGAGATACAGGCTGCTCCAACCTGCTGTAAAATGCTTGATTTCGAGAGTGAGCGAAACTAATGAAAACATTGTTGGGGTAAAACCTAAAGGGAAAGACCTAGCACCAAATCCAATTTGCCATCTGATCTAACTTCTGGAGGCAGTCAAAATGAGCCTTAGAATTCTTCCCTACCTTATTCCCTGTGCTGAGATACAGGCTGCTCCAACCTGCTGTAAAATGCTTGATTTCGAGAGTGAGCGAAACTAATGAAAACATTGTTGGGGTAAAACCTAAAGGGAAAGACCTAGCACCAAATCCAATTTGCCATCTGATCTAACTTCTGGAGGCAGTCAAAATGAGCCTTAGAATTCTTCCCTACCTTATTCCTGTGCTGAGATACAGGCTGCTCCAACCTGCTGTAAAATGCTTGATTTCGAGAGTGAGCGAAACTAATGAAAACATTGTTGGGGTAAAACCTAAAGGGAAAGACCTAGCACCAAATCCAATTTGCCATCTGATCTAACTTCTGGAGGCAGTCAAAATGAGCCTTAGAATTCTTCCCTACCTTATTCCTGTGCTGAGATACAGGCTGCTCCAACCTGCTGTAAAATGCTTGATTTCGAGAGTGAGCGAAACTAATGAAAACATTGTTGGGGTAAAACCTAAAGGGAAAGACCTAGCACCAAATCCAATTTGCCATCTGATCTAACTTCTGGAGGCAGTCAAAATGAGCCTTAGAATTCTTCCCTACCTTATTCCTGTGCTGAGATACAGGCTGCTCCAACCTGCTGTAAAATGCTTGATTTCGAGAGTGAGCGAAACTAATGAAAACATTGTTGGGGTAAAACCTAAAGGGAAAGACCTAGCACCAAATCCAATTTGCCATCTGATCTAACTTCTGGAGGCAGTCAAAATGAGCCTTAGAATTCTTCCCTACCTTATTCCTGTGCTGAGATACAGGCTGCTCCAACCTGCTGTAAAATGCTTGATTTCGAGAGTGAGCGAAACTAATGAAAACATTGTTGGGGTAAAACCTAAAGGGAAAGACCTAGCACCAAATCCAATTTGCCATCTGATCTAACTTCTGGAGGCAGTCAAAATGAGCCTTAGAATTCTTCCCTACCTTATTCCTGTGCTGAGATACAGGCTGCTCCAACCTGCTGTAAAATGCTTGATTTCGAGAGTGAGCGAAACTAATGAAAACATTGTTGGGGTAAAACCTAAAGGGAAAGACCTAGCACCAAATCCAATTTGCCATCTGATCTAACTTCTGGAGGCAGTCAAAATGAGCCTTAGAATTCTTCCCTACCTTATTCCTGTGCTGAGATACAGGCTGCTCCAACCTGCTGTAAAATGCTTGATTTTGAGAGTGAGCGAAACTAATGAAAACATTGTTGGGGTAAAACCTAAAGGGAAAGACCTAGCACCAAATCCAATTTGCCATCTGATCTAACTTCTGGAGGCAGTCAAAATGATCCTTAGAATTCTTCCCTACCTTATTCCTGTGCTGAGATACAGGCTGCTCCAACCTGCTGTAAAATGCTTGATTTCGAGAGTGAGCGAAACTAATGAAAACATTGTTGGGGTAAAACCTAAAGGGAAAGACCTAGCACCAAATCCAATTTGCCATCTGATCTAACTTCTGGAGGCAGTCAAAATGAGCCTTAGAATTCTTCCCTACCTTAATTCCTGTGCTGAGATACAGGCTGCTCCAACCTGCTGTAAAATGCTTGATTTCGAGAGTGAGCGAAACTAATGAAAACATTGTTGGGGTAAAACCTAAAGGGAAAGACCTAGCACCAAATCCAATTTGCCATCTGATCTAACTTCTGGAGGCAGTCAAAATGAACCTTAGAATTCTTCCCTACCTTATTCCTGTGCTGAGATACAGGCTGCTCCAACCTGCTGTAAAATGCTTGATTTCGAGAGTGAGCGAAACTAATGAAAACATTGTTGGGGTAAAACCTAAAGGGAAAGACCTAGCACCAAATCCAATTTGCCATCTGACCTAACTTCTGGAGGCAGTCAAAATGATCCTTAGAATTCTTCCCTACCTTATTCCTGTGCTGAGATACAGGCTGCTCCAACCTGCTGTAAAATGCTTGATTTCGAGAGTGAGCGAAACTAATGAAAACATTGTTGGGGTAAAACCTAAAGGGAAAGACCTAGCACCAAATCCAATTTGCCATCTGATCTAACTTCTGGAGGCAGTCAAAATGAGCCTTAGAATTCTTCCCTACCTTATTCCTGTGCTGAGATACAGGCTGCTCCAACCTGCTGTAAAATGCTTGATTTCGAGAGTGAGCGAAACTAATGAAAACATTGTTGGGGTAAAACCTAAAGGGAAAGACCTAGCACCAAATCCAATTTGCCATCTGATCTAACTTCTGGAGGCAGTCAAAATGAGCCTTAGAATTCTTCCCTACCTTATTCCTGTGCTGAGATACAGGCTGCTCCAACCTGCTGTAAAATGCTTGATTTCGAGAGTGAGCGAAACCTAATGAAAACATTGTTGGGGTAAAACCTAAAGGGAAAGACCTAGCACCAAATCCAATTTGCCATCTGATCTAACTTCTGGAGGCAGTCAAAATGAGCCTTAGAATTCTTCCCTACCTTATTCCTGTGCTGAGATACAGGCTGCTCCAACCTGCTGTAAAATGCTTGATTTCGAGAGTGAGCGAAACTAATGAAAACATTGTTGGGGTAAAACCTAAAGGGAAAGACCTAGCACCAAATCCAATTTGCCATCTGATCTAACTTCTGGAGGCAGTCAAAATGAGCCTTAGAATTCTTCCCTACCTTATTCCTGTGCTGAGATACAGGCTGCTCCAACCTGCTGTAAAATGCTTGATTTCGAGAGTGAGCGAAACTAATGAAAACATTGTTGGGGTAAAACCTAAAGGGAAAGACCTAGCACCAAATCCAATTTGCCATCTGATCTAACTTCTGGAGGCAGTCAAAATGAGCCTTAGAATTCTTCCCTACCTTATTCCTGTGCTGAGATACAGGCTGCTCCAACCTGCTGTAAAATGCTTGATTTCGAGAGTGAGCGAAACTAATGAAAACATTGTTGGGGTAAAACCTAAAGGGAAAGACCTAGCACCAAATCCAATTTGCCATCTGATCTAACTTCTGGAGGCAGTCAAAATGAGCCTTAGAATTCTTCCCTACCTTATTCCTGTGCTGAGATACAGGCTGCTCCAACCTGCTGTAAAATGCTTGATTTCGAGAGTGAGCGAAACTAATGAAAACATTGTTGGGGTAAAACCTAAAGGGAAAGACCTAGCACCAAATCCAATTTGCCATCTGATCTAACTTCTGGAGGCAGTCAAAATGAGCCTTAGAATTCTTCCCTACCTTATTCCTGTGCTGAGATACAGGCTGCTCCAACCTGCTGTAAAATGCTTGATTTCGAGAGTGAGCGAAACTAATGAAAACATTGTTGGGGTAAAACCTAAAGGGAAAGACCTAGCACCAAATCCAATTTGCCATCTGATCTAACTTCTGGAGGCAGTCAAAATGAGCCTTAGAATTCTTCCCTACCTTATTCCTGTGCTGAGATACAGGCTGCTCCAACCTGCTGTAAAATGCTTGATTTCGAGAGTGAGCGAAACTAATGAAAACATTGTTGGGGTAAAACCTAAAGGGAAAGACCTAGCACCAAATCCAATTTGCCATCTGATCTAACTTCTGGAGGCAGTCAAAATGAACCTTAGAATTCTTCCCTACCTTATTCCTGTGCTGAGATACAGGCTGCTCCAACCTGCTGTAAAATGCTTGATTTCGAGAGTGAGCGAAACTAATGAAAACATTGTTGGGGTAAAACCTAAAGGGAAAGACCTAGCACCAAATCCAATTTGCCATCTGATCTAACTTCTGGAGGCAGTCAAAATGAGCCTTAGAATTCTTCCCTACCTTATTCCTGTGCTGAGATACAGGCTGCTCCAACCTGCTGTAAAATGCTTGATTTCGAGAGTGAGCGAAACTAATGAAAACATTGTTGGGGTAAAACCTAAAGGGAAAGACCTAGCACCAAATCCAATTTGCCATCTGATCTAACTTCTGGAGGCAGTCAAAATGAGCCTTAGAATTCTTCCCTACCTTATTCCTGTGCTGAGATACAGGCTGCTCCAACCTGCTGTAAAATGCTTGATTTCAAGAGTGAGCGAAACTAATGAAAACATTGTTGGGGTAAAACCTAAAGGGAAAGACCTAGCACCAAATCCAATTTGCCATCTGATCTAACTTCTGGAGGCAGTCAAAATGATCCTTAGAATTCTTCCCTACCTTATTCCTGTGCTGAGATACAGGCTGCTCCAACCTGCTGTAAAATGCTTGATTTCGAGAGTGAGCGAAACTAATGAAAACATTGTTGGGGTAAAACCTAAAGGGAAAGACCTAGCACCAAATCCAATTTGCCATCTGATCTAACTTCTGGAGGCAGTCAAAATGAGCCTTAGAATTCTTCCCTACCTTATTCCTGTGCTGAGATACAGGCTGCTCCAACCTGCTGTAAAATGCTTGATTTCGAGAGTGAGCGAAACTAATGAAAACATTGTTGGGGTAAAACCTAAAGGGAAAGACCTAGCACCAAATCCAATTTGCCATCTGATCTAACTTCTGGAGGCAGTCAAAATGATCCTTAGAATTCTTCCCTACCTTATTCCTGTGCTGAGATACAGGCTGCTCCAACCTGCTGTAAAATGCTTGATTTCGAGAGTGAGCGAAACTAATGAAAACATTGTTGGGGGTAAAACCTAAAGGGAAAGACCTAGCACCAAATCCAATTTGCCATCTGATCTAACTTCTGGAGGCAGTCAAAATGAGCCTTAGAATTCTTCCCTACCTTATTCCTGTGCTGAGATACAGGCTGCTCCAACCTGCTGTAAAATGCTTGATTTCGAGAGTGGAGCGAAACTAATGAAAACATTGTTGGGGTAAAACCTAAAGGGAAAGACCTAGCACCAAATCCAATTTGCCATCTGATCTAACTTCTGGAGGCAGTCAAAATGAGCCTTAGAATTCTTCCCTACCTTATTCCTGTGCTGAGATACAGGCTGCTCCAACCTGCTGTAAAATGCTTGATTTCGAGAGTGAGCGAAACTAATGAAAACATTGTTGGGGTAAAACCTAAAGGGAAAGACCTAGCACCAAATCCAATTTGCCATCTGATCTAACTTCTGGAGGCAGTCAAAATGAGCCTTAGAATTCTTCCCTACCTTATTCCTGTGCTGAGATACAGGCTGCTCCAACCTGCTGTAAAATGCTTGATTTCGAGAGTGAGCGAAACTAATGAAAACATTGTTGGGGTAAAACCTAAAGGGAAAGACCTAGCACCAAATCCAATTTGCCATCTGATCTAACTTCTGGAGGCAGTCAAAATGATCCTTAGAATTCTTCCCTACCTTATTCCTGTGCTGAGATACAGGCTGCTCCAACCTGCTGTAAAATGCTTGATTTCGAGAGTGAGCGAAACTAATGAAAACATTGTTGGGGTAAAACCTAAAGGGAAAGACCTAGCACCAAATCCAATTTGCCATCTGATCTAACTTCTGGAGGCAGTCAAAATGAGCCTTAGAATTCTTCCCTACCTTATTCCTGTGCTGAGATACAGGCTGCTCCAACCTGCTGTAAAATGCTTGATTTCGAGAGTGAGCGAAACTAATGAAAACATTGTTGGGGTAAAACCTAAAGGGAAAGACCTAGCACCAAATCCAATTTGCCATCTGATCTAACTTCTGGAGGCAGTCAAAATGAGCCTTAGAATTCTTCCCTACCTTATTCCTGTGCTGAGATACAGGCTGCTCCAACCTGCTGTAAAATGCTTGATTTCGAGAGTGAGCGAAACTAATGAAAACATTGTTGGGGTAAAACCTAAAGGGAAAGACCTAGCACCAAATCCAATTTGCCATCTGATCTAACTTCTGGAGGCAGTCAAAATGAGCCTTAGAATTCTTCCCTACCTTATTCCTGTGCTGAGATACAGGCTGCTCCAACCTGCTGTAAAATGCTTGATTTCGAGAGTGAGCGAAACTAATGAAAACATTGTTGGGGTAAAACCTAAAGGGAAAGACCTAGCACCAAATCCAATTTGCCATCTGATCTAACTTCTGGAGGCAGTCAAAATGAGCCTTTGAATTCTTCCCTACCTTATTCCTGTGCTGAGATACAGGCTGCTCCAACCTGCTGTAAAATGCTTGATTTCGAGAGTGAGCGAAACTAATGAAAACATTGTTGGGGTAAAACCTAAAGGGAAAGACCTAGCACCAAATCCAATTTGCCATCTGATCTAACTTCTGGAGGCAGTCAAAATGAGCCTTAGAATTCTTCCCTACCTTATTCCTGTGCTGAGATACAGGCTGCTCCAACCTGCTGTAAAATGCTTGATTTCGAGAGTGAGCGAAACTAATGAAAACATTGTTGGGGTAAAACCTAAAGGGAAAGACCTAGCACCAAATCCAATTCGCCATCTGATCTAACTTCTGGAGGCAGTCAAAATGAGCCTTAGAATTCTTCCCTACCTTATTCCTGTGCTGAGATACAGGCTGCTCCAACCTGCTGTAAAATGCTTGATTTCGAGAGTGAGCGAAACTAATGAAAACATTGTTGGGGTAAAACCTAAAGGGAAAGACCTAGCACCAAATCCAATTTGCCATCTGATCTAACTTCTGGAGGCAGTCAAAATGAGCCTTAGAATTCTTCCTTACCTTATTCCTGTGCTGAGATACAGGCTGCTCCAACCTGCTGTAAAATGCTTGATTTCGAGAGTGAGCGAAACTAATGAAAACATTGTTGGGGTAAAACCTAAAGGGAAAGACCTAGCACCAAATCCAATTTGCCATCTGATCTAACTTCTGGAGGCAGTCAAAATGATCCTTAGAATTCTTCCCTACCTTATTCCTGTGCTGAGATACAGGCTGCTCCAACCTGCTGTAAAATGCTTGATTTCGAGAGTGAGCGAAACTAATGAAAACATTGTTGGGGTAAAACCTAAAGGGAAAGACCTAGCACCAAATCCAATTTGCCATCTGATCTAACTTCTGGAGGCAGTCAAAATGATCCTTAGAATTCTTCCCTACCTTATTCCTGTGCTGAGATACAGGCTGCTCCAACCTGCTGTAAAATGCTTGATTTCGAGAGTGAGCGAAACTAATGAAAACATTGTTGGGGTAAAACCTAAAGGGAAAGACCTAGCACCAAATCCAATTTGCCATCTGATCTAACTTCTGGAGGCAGTCAAAATGAGCCTTAGAATTCTTCCCTACCTTATTCCTGTGCTGAGATACAGGCTGCTCCAACCTGCTGTAAAATGCTTGATTTCGAGAGTGAGCGAAACTAATGAAAACATTGTTGGGGTAAAACCTAAAGGGAAAGACCTAGCACCAAATCCAATTTGCCATCTGATCTAACTTCTGGAGGCAGTCAAAATGAGCCTTAGAATTCTTCCCTACCTTATTCCTGTGCTGAGATACAGGCTGCTCCAACCTGCTGTAAAATGCTTGATTTCGAGAGTGAGCGAAACTAATGAAAACATTGTTGGGGTAAAACCTAAAGGGAAAGACCTAGCACCAAATCCAATTTGCCATCTGATCTAACTTCTGGAGGCAGTCAAAATGAGCCTTAGAATTCTTCCCTACCTTATTCCTGTGCTGAGATACAGGCTGCTCCAACCTGCTGTAAAATGCTTGATTTCGAGAGTGAGCGAAACTAATGAAAACATTGTTGGGGGTAAAACCTAAAGGGAAAGACCTAGCACCAAATCCAATTTGCCATCTGATCTAACTTCTGGAGGCAGTCAAAATGATCCTTAGAATTCTTCCCTACCTTATTCCTGTGCTGAGATACAGGCTGCTCCAACCTGCTGTAAAATGCTTGATTTCGAGAGTGAGCGAAACTAATGAAAACATTGTTGGGGTAAAACCTAAAGGGAAAGACCTAGCACCAAATCCAATTTGCCATCTGATCTAACTTCTGGAGGCAGTCAAAATGAGCCTTAGAATTCTTCCCTACCTTATTCCTGTGCTGAGATACAGGCTGCTCCAACCTGCTGTAAAATGCTTGATTTCGAGAGTGAGCAAAACTAATGAAAACATTGTTGGGGTAAAACCTAAAGGGAAAGACCTAGCACCAAATCCAATTTGCCATCTGATCTAACTTCTGGAGGCAGTCAAAATGATCCTTAGAATTCTTCCCTACCTTATTCCTGTGCTGAGATACAGGCTGCTCCAACCTGCTGTAAAATGCTTGATTTCGAGAGTGAGCGAAACTAATGAAAACATTGTTGGGGTAAAACCTAAAGGGAAAGACCTAGCACCAAATCCAATTTGCCATCTGATCTAACTTCTGGAGGCAGTCAAAATGATCCTTAGAATTCTTCCCTACCTTATTCCTGTGCTGAGATACAGGGCTGCTCCAACCTGCTGTAAAATGCTTGATTTCGAGAGTGAGCGAAACTAATGAAAACATTGTTGGGGTAAAACCTAAAGGGAAAGACCTAGCACCAAATCCAATTTGCCATCTGATCTAACTTCTGGAGGCAGTCAAAATGAGCCTTAGAATTCTTCCCTACCTTATTCCTGTGCTGAGATACAGGCTGCTCCAACCTGCTGTAAAATGCTTGATTTCGAGAGTGAGCAAAACTAATGAAAACATTGTTGGGGTAAAACCTAAAGGGAAAGACCTAGCACCAAATCCAATTTGCCATCTGATCTAACTTCTGGAGGCAGTCAAAATGATCCTTAGAATTCTTCCCTACCTTATTCCTGTGCTGAGATACAGGCTGCTCCAACCTGCTGTAAAATGCTTGATTTCGAGAGTGAGCGAAACTAATGAAAACATTGTTGGGGTAAAACCTAAAGGGAAAGACCTAGCACCAAATCCAATTTGCCATCTGATCTAACTTCTGGAGGCAGTCAAAATGAGCCTTAGAATTCTTCCCTACCTTATTCCTGTGCTGAGATACAGGCTGCTCCAACCTGCTGTAAAATGCTTGATTTCGAGAGTGAGCGAAACTAATGAAAACATTGTTGGGGTAAAACCTAAAGGGAAAGACCTAGCACCAAATCCAATTTGCCATCTGATCTAACTTCTGGAGGCAGTCAAAATGAGCCTTAGAATTCTTCCCTACCTTATTCCTGTGCTGAGATACAGGCTGCTCCAACCTGCTGTAAAATGCTTGATTTCGAGAGTGAGCGAAACTAATGAAAACATTGTTGGGGTAAAACCTAAAGGGAAAGACCTAGCACCAAATCCAATTTGCCATCTGATCTAACTTCTGGAGGCAGTCAAAATGAGCCTTAGAATTCTTCCCTACCTTATTCCTGTGCTGAGATACAGGCTGCTCCAACCTGCTGTAAAATGCTTGATTTCGAGAGTGAGCGAAACTAATGAAAACATTGTTGGGGTAAAACCTAAAGGGAAAGACCTAGCACCAAATCCAATTTGCCATCTGATCTAACTTCTGGAGGCAGTCAAAATGAGCCTTAGAATTCTTCCCTACCTTATTCCTGTGCTGAGATACAGGCTGCTCCAACCTGCTGTAAAATGCTTGATTTCGAGAGTGAGCGAAACTAATGAAAACATTGTTGGGGTAAAACCTAAAGGGAAAGACCTAGCACCAAATCCAATTTGCCATCTGATCTAACTTCTGGAGGCAGTCAAAATGAGCCTTAGAATTCTTCCCTACCTTATTCCTGTGCTGAGATACAGGCTGCTCCAACCTGCTGTAAAATGCTTGATTTCGAGAGTGAGCGAAACTAATGAAAACATTGGTTGGGGTAAAACCTAAAGGGAAAGACCTAGCACCAAATCCAATTTGCCATCTGATCTAACTTCTGGAGGCAGTCAAAATGAGCCTTAGAATTCTTCCCTACCTTATTCCTGTGCTGAGATACAGGCTGCTCCAACCTGCTGTAAAATGCTTGATTTCGAGAGTGAGCGAAACTAATGAAAACATTGTTGGGGTAAAACCTAAAGGGAAAGACCTAGCACCAAATCCAATTTGCCATCTGATCTAACTTCTGGAGGCAGTCAAAATGAGCCTTAGAATTCTTCCCTACCTTATTCCTGTGCTGAGATACAGGCTGCTCCAACCTGCTGTAAAATGCTCGATTTCGAGAGTGAGCGAAACTAATGAAAACATTGTTGGGGTAAAACCTAAAGGGAAAGACCTAGCACCAAATCCAATTTGCCATCTGATCTAACTTCTGGAGGCAGTCAAAATGAGCCTTTGAATTCTTCCCTACCTTATTCCTGTGCTGAGATACAGGCTGCTCCAACCTGCTGTAAAATGCTTGATTTCGAGAGTGAGCGAAACTAATGAAAACATTGTTGGGGTAAAACCTAAAGGGAAAGACCTAGCACCAAATCCAATTTGCCATCTGATCTAACTTCTGGAGGCAGTCAAAATGAGCCTTAGAATTCTTCCCTACCTTATTCCTGTGCTGAGATACAGGCTGCTCCAACCTGCTGTAAAATGCTTGATTTCGAGAGTGAGCGAAACTAATGAAAACATTGTTGGGGTAAAACCTAAAGGGAAAGACCTAGCACCAAATCCAATTTGCCATCTGATCTAACTTCTGGAGGCAGTCAAAATGAGCCTTTGAATTCTTCCCTACCTTATTCCTGTGCTGAGATACAGGCTGCTCCAACCTGCTGTAAAATGCTTGATTTCGAAAGTGAGCGAAACTAATGAAAACATTGTTGTGGTAAAACCTAAAGGGAAAGACCTAGCACCAAATCCAATTTGCCATCTGATCTAACTTCTGGAGGCAGTCAAAATGAGCCTTAGAATTCTTCCCTACCTTATTCCTGTGCTGAGATACAGGCTGCTCCAACCTGCTGTAAAATGCTTGATTTCGAGAGTGAGCGAAACTAATGAAAACATTGTTGGGGTAAAACCTAAAGGGAAAGACCTAGCACCAAATCCAATTTGCCATCTGATCTAACTTCTGGAGGCAGTCAAAATGAGCCTTAGAATTCTTCCCTACCTTATTCCTGTGCTGAGATACAGGCTGCTCCAACCTGCTGTAAAATGCTTGATTTCGAGAGTGAGCGAAACTAATGAAAACATTGTTGGGGTAAAACCTAAAGGGAAAGACCTAGCACCAAATCCAATTTGCCATCTGATCTAACTTCTGGAGGCAGTCAAAATGAGCCTTAGAATTCTTCCCTACCTTATTCCTGTGCTGAGATACAGGCTGCTCCAACCTGCTGTAAAATGCTTGATTTCGAGAGTGAGCGAAACTAATGAAAACATTGTTGGGGTAAAACCTAAAGGGAAAGACCTAGCACCAAATCCAATTTGCCATCTGATCTAACTTCTGGAGGCAGTCAAAATGAGCCTTAGAATTCTTCCCTACCTTATTCCTGTGCTGAGATACAGGCTGCTCCAACCTGCTGTAAAATGCTTGATTTCGAGAGTGAGCGAAACTAATGAAAACATTGTTGGGGTAAAACCTAAAGGGAAAGACCTAGCACCAAATCCAATTTGCCATCTGATCTAACTTCTGGAGGCAGTCAAAATGAGCCTTAGAATTCTTCCCTACCTTATTCCTGTGCTGAGATACAGGCTGCTCCAACCTGCTGTAAAATGCTTGATTTCGAGAGTGAGCGAAACTAATGAAAACATTGTTGGGGTAAAACCTAAAGGGAAAGACCTAGCACCAAATCCAATTTGCCATCTGATCTAACTTCTGGAGGCAGTCAAAATGAGCCTTAGAATTCTTCCCTACCTTATTCCTGTGCTGAGATACAGGCTGCTCCAACCTGCTGTAAAATGCTTGATTTCGAGAGTGAGCGAAACTAATGAAAACATTGTTGGGGTAAAACCTAAAGGGAAAGACCTAGCACCAAATCCAATTTGCCATCTGATCTAACTTCTGGAGGCAGTCAAAATGAGCCTTAGAATTCTTCCCTACCTTATTCCTGTGCTGAGATACAGGCTGCTCCAACCTGCTGTAAAATGCTTGATTTCGAGAGTGAGCGAAACTAATGAAAACATTGTTGGGGTAAAACCTAAAGGGAAAGACCTAGCACCAAATCCAATTCGCCATCTGATCTAACTTCTGGAGGCAGTCAAAATGATCCTTAGAATTCTTCCTACCTTATTCCTGTGCTGAGATACAGGCTGCTCCAACCTGCTGTAAAATGCTTGATTTCGAGAGTGAGCGAAACTAATGAAAACATTGTTGGGGTAAAACCTAAAGGGAAAGACCTGGCACCAAATCCAATTTGCCATCTGATCTAACTTCTGGAGGCAGTCAAAATGAGCATTTGAATTCTTCCCTACCTTATTCCTGTGCTGAGATACAGGCTGCTCCAACCTGCTGTAAAATGCTTGATTTCGAGAGTGAGCGAAACTAATGAAAACATTGTTGGGGTAAAACCTAAAGGGAAAGACCTGGCACCAAATCCAATTTGCCATCTGATCTAACTTCTGGAGGCAGTCAAAATGAGCCTTAGAATTCTTCCCTACCTTATTCCTGTGCTGAGATACAGGCTGCTCCAACCTGCTGTAAAATGCTTGATTTCGAGAGTGAGCGAAACTAATGAAAACATTGTTGGGGTAAAACCTAAAGGGAAAGACCTAGCACCAAATCCAACTTGCCATCTGATCTAACTTCTGGAGGCAGTCAAAATGATCCTTAGAATTCTTCCCTACCTTATTCCTGTGCTGAGATACAGGCTGCTCCAACCTGCTGTAAAATGCTTGATTTCGAGAGTGAGCGAAACTAATGAAAACATTTTTGTGGTCAAACCTAAAGGGAAAGACCTAGCACCAAATCCAATTTGCCATCTGATGTAACTTCTGGAGGCAGTCAAAATGAGCCTTAGAATTCTTCCCTACCTTATTCCTGTGCTGAGATACAGGCTGCTCCAACCTGCTGTAAAATGCTTGATTTCGAGAGTGAGCGAAACTAATGAAAACATTGTTGGGGTAAAACCTAAAGGGAAAGACCTAGCACCAAATCCAATTTGCCATCTGATCTAACTTCTGGAGGCAGTCAAAATGAGCCTTAGAATTCTTCCCTACCTTATTCCTGTGCTGAGATACAGGCTGCTCCAACCTGCTGTAAAATGCTTGATTTCGAGAGTGAGCGAAACTAATGAAAACATTGTTGGGGTAAAACCTAAAGGGAAAGACCTAGCACCAAATCCAATTTGCCATCTGATCTAACTTCTGGAGGCAGTCAAAATGATCCTTAGAATTCTTCCCTACCTTATTCCTGTGCTGAGATACAGGCTGCTCCAACCTGCTGTAAAATGCTTGATTTCGAGAGTGAGCGAAACTAATGAAAACATTGTTGGGGTAAAACCTAAAGGGAAAGACCTAGCACCAAATCCAATTTGCCATCTGATCTAACTTCTGGAGGCAGTCAAAATGATCCTTAGAATTCTTCCCTACCTTATTCCTGTGCTGAGATACAGGCTGCTCCAACCTGCTGTAAAATGCTTGATTTCGAGAGTGAGCGAAACTAATGAGAACATTGTTGGGGTAAAACCTAAAGGGAAAGACCTAGCACCAAATCCAATTTGCCATCTGATCTAACTTCTGGAGGCAGTCAAAATGAGCCTTAGAATTCTTCCCTACCTTATTCCTGTGCTGAGATACAGGCTGCTCCAACCTGCTGTAAAATGCTTGATTTCGAGAGTGAGCGAAACTAATGAAAACATTGTTGGGGTAAAACCTAAAGGGAAAGACCTAGCACCAAATCCAATTTGCCATCTGATCTAACTTCTGGAGGCAGTCAAAATGAGCCTTAGAATTCTTCCCTACCTTATTCCTGTGCTGAGATACAGGCTGCTCCAACCTGCTGTAAAATGCTTGATTTCGAGAGTGAGCGAAACTAATGAAAACATTGTTGGGGTAAAACCTAAAGGGAAAGACCTAGCACCAAATCCAATTTGCCATCTGATCTAACTTCTGGAGGCAGTCAAAATGAGCCTTAGAATTCTTCCCTACCTTATTCCTGTGCTGAGATACAGGCTGCTCCAACCTGCTGTAAAATGCTTGATTTCGAGAGTGAGCGAAACTAATGAAAACATTGTTGGGGTAAAACCTAAAGGGAAAGACCTAGCACCAAATCCAATTTGCCATCTGATCTAACTTCTGGAGGCAGTCAAAATGAGCCTTAGAATTCTTCCCTACCTTATTCCTGTGCTGAGATACAGGCTGCTCCAACCTGCTGTAAAATGCTTGATTTCGAGAGTGAGCGAAACTAATGAAAACATTGTTGGGGTAAAACCTAAAGGGAAAGACCTAGCACCAAATCCAATTTGCCATCTGATCTAACTTCTGGAGGCAGTCAAAATGATCCTTAGAATTCTTCCCTACCTTATTCCTGTGCTGAGATACAGGCTGCTCCAACCTGCTGTAAAATGCTTGTTTTCGAGAGTGAGCGAAACTAATGAAAACATTGTTGGGGTAAAACCTAAAGGGAAAGACCTAGCACCAAATCCAATTTGCCATCTGATCTAACTTCTGGAGGCAGTCAAAATGAGCCTTAGAATTCTTCCCTACCTTATTCCTGTGCTGAGATACAGGCTGCTCCAACCTGCTGTAAAATGCTTGTTTTCGAGAGTGAGCGAAACTAATGAAAACATTGTTGGGGTAAAACCTAAAGGGAAAGACCTAGCACCAAATCCAATTTGCCATCTGATCTAACTTCTGGAGGCAGTCAAAATGAGCCTTAGAATTCTTCCCTACCTTATTCCTGTGCTGAGATACAGGCTGCTCCAACCTGCTGTAAAATGCTTGTTTTCGAGAGTGAGCGAAACTAATGAAAACATTGTTGGGGTAAAACCTAAAGGGAAAGACCTAGCACCAAATCCAATTTGCCATCTGATCTAACTTCTGGAGGCAGTCAAAATGAGCCTTAGAATTCTTCCCTACCTTATTCCTGTGCTGAGATACAGGCTGCTCCAACCTGCTGTAAAATGCTTGATTTCGAGAGTGAGCGAAACTAATGAAAACATTGTTGGGGTAAAACCTAAAGGGAAAGACCTAGCACCAAATCCAATTTGCCATCTGATCTAACTTCTGGAGGCAGTCAAAATGAGCCTTAGAATTCTTCCCTACCTTATTCCTGTGCTGAGATACAGGCTGCTCCAACCTGCTGTAAAATGCTTGATTTCGAGAGTGAGCGAAACTAATGAAAACATTGTTGGGGTAAAACCTAAAGGGAAAGACCTAGCACCAAATCCAATTTGCCATCTGATCTAACTTCTGGAGGCAGTCAAAATGAGCCTTAGAATTCTTCCCTACCTTATTCCTGTGCTGAGATACAGGCTGCTCCAACCTGCTGTAAAATGCTTGATTTCGAGAGTGAGCGAAACTAATGAAAAAATTGTTGGGGTAAAACCTAAAGGGAAAGACCTAGCACCAAATCCAATTTGCCATCTGATCTAACTTCTGGAGGCAGTCAAAATGAGCCTTAGAATTCTTCCCTACCTTATTCCTGTGCTGAGATACAGGCTGCTCCAACCTGCTGTAAAATGCTTGATTTCGAGAGTGAGCGAAACTAATGAAAACATTGTTGGGGTAAAACCTAAAGGGAAAGACCTAGCACCAAATCCAATTTGCCATCTGATCTAACTTCTGGAGGCAGTCAAAATGAGCCTTAGAATTCTTCCCTACCTTATTCCTGTGCTGAGATACAGGCTGCTCCAACCTGCTGTAAAATGCTTGATTTCGAGAGTGAGCGAAACTAATGAAAACATTGTTGGGGTAAAACCTAAAGGGAAAGACCTAGCACCAAATCCAATTTGCCATCTGATCTAACTTCTGGAGGCAGTCAAAATGAGCCTTAGAATTCTTCCCTACCTTATTCCTGTGCTGAGATACAGGCTGCTCCAACCTGCTGTAAAATGCTTGATTTCGAGAGTGAGCGAAACTAATGAAAACATTGTTGGGGTAAAACCTAAAGGGAAAGACCTAGCACCAAATCCAATTTGCCATCTGATCTAACTTCTGGAGGCAGTCAAAATGAGCCTTAGAATTCTTCCCTACCTTATTCCTGTGCTGAGATACAGGCTGCTCCAACCTGCTGTAAAATGCTTGATTTCGAGAGTGAGCGAAACTAATGAAAACGTTGTTGGGGTAAAACCTAAAGGGAAAGACCTAGCACCAAATCCAATTTGCCATCTGATCTAACTTCTGGAGGCAGTCAAAATGAGCCTTAGAATTCTTCCCTACCTTATTCCTGTGCTGAGATACAGGCTGCTCCAACCTGCTGTAAAATGCTTGATTTCGAGAGTGAGCGAAACTAATGAAAACATTGTTGGGGTAAAACCTAAAGGGAAAGACCTAGCACCAAATCCAATTTGCCATCTGATCTAACTTCTGGAGGCAGTCAAAATGAGCCTTAGAATTCTTCCCTACCTTATTCCTGTGCTGAGATACAGGCTGCTCCAACCTGCTGTAAAATGCTTGATTTCGAGAGTGAGCGAAACTAATGAAAACGTTGTTGGGGTAAAACCTAAAGGGAAAGACCTAGCACCAAATCCAATTTGCCATCTGATCTAACTTCTGGAGGCAGTCAAAATGAGCCTTAGAATTCTTCCCTACCTTATTCCTGTGCTGAGATACAGGCTGCTCCAACCTGCTGTAAAATGCTTGATTTCGAGAGTGAGCGAAACTAATGAAAACATTGTTGGGGTAAAACCTAAAGGGAAAGACCTAGCACCAAATCCAATTTGCCATCTGATCTAACTTCTGGAGGCAGTCAAAATGAGCCTTAGAATTCTTCCCTACCTTATTCCTGTGCTGAGATACAGGCTGCTCCAACCTGCTGTAAAATGCTTGATTTCGAGAGTGAGCGAAACTAATGAAAACATTGTTGGGGTAAAACCTAAAGGGAAAGACCTAGCACCAAATCCAATTTGCCATCTGATCTAACTTCTGGAGGCAGTCAAAATGAGCCTTAGAATTCTTCCCTACCTTATTCCTGTGCTGAGATACAGGCTGCTCCAACCTGCTGTAAAATGCTTGATTTCGAGAGTGAGCGAAACTAATGAAAACATTGTTGGGGTAAAACCTAAAGGGAAAGACCTAGCACCAAATCCAATTTGCCATCTGATCTAACTTCTGGAGGCAGTCAAAATGAGCCTTAGAATTCTTCCCTACCTTATTCCTGTGCTGAGATACAGGCTGCTCCAACCTGCTGTAAAATGCTTGATTTCGAGAGTGAGCGAAACTAATGAAAACATTGTTGGGGTAAAACCTAAAGGGAAAGACCTAGCACCAAATCCAATTTGCCATCTGATCTAACTTCTGGAGGCAGTCAAAATGAGCCTTAGAATTCTTCCCTACCTTATTCCTGTGCTGAGATACAGGCTGCTCCAACCTGCTGTAAAATGCTTGATTTCGAGAGTGAGCGAAACTAATGAAAACATTGTTGGGGTAAAACCTAAAGGGAAAGACCTAGCACCAAATCCAATTTGCCATCTGATCTAACTTCTGGAGGCAGTCAAAATGAGCCTTAGAATTCTTCCCTACCTTATTCCTGTGCTGAGATACAGGCTGCTCCAACCTGCTGTAAAATGCTTGATTTCGAGAGTGAGCGAAACTAATGAAAACATTGTTGGGGTAAAACCTAAAGGGAAAGACCTAGCACCAAATCCAATTTGCCATCTGATCTAACTTCTGGAGGCAGTCAAAATGAGCCTTAGAATTCTTCCCTACCTTATTCCTGTGCTGAGATACAGGCTGCTCCAACCTGCTGTAAAATGCTTGATTTCGAGAGTGAGCGAAACTAATGAAAACATTGTTGGGGTAAAACCTAAAGGGAAAGACCTAGCACCAAATCCAATTTGCCATCTGATCTAACTTCTGGAGGCAGTCAAAATGAGCCTTAGAATTCTTCCCTACCTTATTCCTGTGCTGAGATACAGGCTGCTCCAACCTGCTGTAAAATGCTTGATTTCGAGAGTGAGCGAAACTAATGAAAACATTGTTGGGGTAAAACCTAAAGGGAAAGACCTAGCACCAAATCCAATTTGCCATCTGATCTAACTTCTGGAGGCAGTCAAAATGAGCCTTAGAATTCTTCCCTACCTTATTCCTGTGCTGAGATACAGGCTGCTCCAACCTGCTGTAAAATGCTTGATTTCGAGAGTGAGCGAAACTAATGAAAACATTGTTGGGGTAAAACCTAAAGGGAAAGACCTAGCACCAAATCCAATTTGCCATCTGATCTAACTTCTGGAGGCAGTCAAAATGAGCCTTAGAATTCTTCCCTACCTTATTCCTGTGCTGAGATACAGGCTGCTCCAACCTGCTGTAAAATGCTTGATTTCGAGAGTGAGCGAAACTAATGAAAACATTGTTGGGGTAAAACCTAAAGGGAAAGACCTAGCACCAAATCCAATTTGCCATCTGATCTAACTTCTGGAGGCAGTCAAAATGAGCCTTAGAATTCTTCCCTACCTTATTCCTGTGCTGAGATACAGGCTGCTCCAACCTGCTGTAAAATGCTTGATTTCGAGAGTGAGCGAAACTAATGAAAACATTGTTGGGGTAAAACCTAAAGGGAAAGACCTAGCACCAAATCCAATTTGCCATCTGATCTAACTTCTGGAGGCAGTCAAAATGAGCCTTAGAATTCTTCCCTACCTTATTCCTGTGCTGAGATACAGGCTGCTCCAACCTGCTGTAAAATGCTTGATTTCGAGAGTGAGCGAAACTAATGAAAACATTGTTGGGGTAAAACCTAAAGGGAAAGACCTAGCACCAAATCCAATTTGCCATCTGATCTAACTTCTGGAGGCAGTCAAAATGAGCCTTAGAATTCTTCCCTACCTTATTCCTGTGCTGAGATACAGGCTGCTCCAACCTGCTGTAAAATGCTTGATTTCGAGAGTGAGCGAAACTAATGAAAACATTGTTGGGGTAAAACCTAAAGGGAAAGACCTAGCACCAAATCCAATTTGCCATCTGATCTAACTTCTGGAGGCAGTCAAAATGAGCCTTAGAATTCTTCCCTACCTTATTCCTGTGCTGAGATACAGGCTGCTCCAACCTGCTGTAAAATGCTTGATTTCGAGAGTGAGCGAAACTAATGAAAACATTGTTGGGGTAAAACCTAAAGGGAAAGACCTAGCACCAAATCCAATTTGCCATCTGATCTAACTTCTGGAGGCAGTCAAAATGAGCCTTAGAATTCTTCCCTACCTTATTCCTGTGCTGAGATACAGGCTGCTCCAACCTGCTGTAAAATGCTTGATTTCGAGAGTGAGCGAAACTAATGAAAACATTGTTGGGGTAAAACCTAAAGGGAAAGACCTAGCACCAAATCCAATTTGCCATCTGATCTAACTTCTGGAGGCAGTCAAAATGAGCCTTAGAATTCTTCCCTACCTTATTCCTGTGCTGAGATACAGGCTGCTCCAACCTGCTGTAAAATGCTTGATTTCGAGAGTGAGCGAAACTAATGAAAACATTGTTGGGGTAAAACCTAAAGGGAAAGACCTAGCACCAAATCCAATTTGCCATCTGATCTAACTTCTGGAGGCAGTCAAAATGAGCCTTAGAATTCTTCCCTACCTTATTCCTGTGCTGAGATACAGGCTGCTCCAACCTGCTGTAAAATGCTTGATTTCGAGAGTGAGCGAAACTAATGAAAACATTGTTGGGGTAAAACCTAAAGGGAAAGACCTAGCACCAAATCCAATTTGCCATCTGATCTAACTTCTGGAGGCAGTCAAAATGAGCCTTAGAATTCTTCCCTACCTTATTCCTGTGCTGAGATACAGGCTGCTCCAACCTGCTGTAAAATGCTTGATTTCGAGAGTGAGCGAAACTAATGAAAACATTGTTGGGGTAAAACCTAAAGGGAAAGACCTAGCACCAAATCCAATTTGCCATCTGATCTAACTTCTGGAGGCAGTCAAAATGAGCCTTAGAATTCTTCCCTACCTTATTCCTGTGCTGAGATACAGGCTGCTCCAACCTGCTGTAAAATGCTTGATTTCGAGAGTGAGCGAAACTAATGAAAACATTGTTGGGGTAAAACCTAAAGGGAAAGACCTAGCACCAAATCCAATTTGCCATCTGATCTAACTTCTGGAGGCAGTCAAAATGAGCCTTAGAATTCTTCCCTACCTTATTCCTGTGCTGAGATACAGGCTGCTCCAACCTGCTGTAAAATGCTTGATTTCGAGAGTGAGCGAAACTAATGAAAACATTGTTGGGGTAAAACCTAAAGGGAAAGACCTAGCACCAAATCCAATTTGCCATCTGATCTAACTTCTGGAGGCAGTCAAAATGAGCCTTAGAATTCTTCCCTACCTTATTCCTGTGCTGAGATACAGGCTGCTCCAACCTGCTGTAAAATGCTTGATTTCGAGAGTGAGCGAAACTAATGAAAACATTGTTGGGGTAAAACCTAAAGGGAAAGACCTAGCACCAAATCCAATTTGCCATCTGATCTAACTTCTGGAGGCAGTCAAAATGAGCCTTAGAATTCTTCCCTACCTTATTCCTGTGCTGAGATACAGGCTGCTCCAACCTGCTGTAAAATGCTTGATTTCGAGAGTGAGCGAAACTAATGAAAACATTGTTGGGGTAAAACCTAAAGGGAAAGACCTAGCACCAAATCCAATTTGCCATCTGATCTAACTTCTGGAGGCAGTCAAAATGAGCCTTAGAATTCTTCCCTACCTTATTCCTGTGCTGAGATACAGGCTGCTCCAACCTGCTGTAAAATGCTTGATTTCGAGAGTGAGCGAAACTAATGAAAACATTGTTGGGGTAAAACCTAAAGGGAAAGACCTAGCACCAAATCCAATTTGCCATCTGATCTAACTTCTGGAGGCAGTCAAAATGATCCTTAGAATTCTTCCCTACCTTATTCCTGTGCTGAGATACAGGCTGCTCCAACCTGCTGTAAAATGCTTGATTTCGAGAGTGAGCGAAACTAATGAAAACATTGTTGGGGTAAAACCTAAAGGGAAAGACCTAGCACCAAATCCAATTTGCCATCTGATCTAACTTCTGGAGGCAGTCAAAATGAGCCTTAGAATTCTTCCCTACCTTATTCCTGTGCTGAGATACAGGCTGCTCCAACCTGCTGTAAAATGCTTGATTTCGAGAGTGAGCGAAACTAATGAAAACATTGTTGGGGTAAAACCTAAAGGGAAAGACCTAGCACCAAATCCAATTTGCCATCTGATCTAACTTCTGGAGGCAGTCAAAATGAGCCTTAGAATTCTTCCCTACCTTATTCCTGTGCTGAGATACAGGCTGCTCCAACCTGCTGTAAAATGCTTGATTTCGAGAGTGAGCGAAACTAATGAAAACATTGTTGGGGTAAAACCTAAAGGGAAAGACCTAGCACCAAATCCAATTTGCCATCTGATCTAACTTCTGGAGGCAGTCAAAATGAGCCTTAGAATTCTTCCCTACCTTATTCCTGTGCTGAGATACAGGCTGCTCCAACCTGCTGTAAAATGCTTGATTTCGAGAGTGAGCGAAACTAATGAAAACATTGTTGGGGTAAAAACCTAAAGGGAAAGACCTAGCACCAAATCCAATTTGCCATCTGATCTAACTTCTGGAGGCAGTCAAAATGAGCCTTAGAATTCTTCCCTACCTTATTCCTGTGCTGAGATACAGGCTGCTCCAACCTGCTGTAAAATGCTTGATTGCGAGAGTGAGCGAAACTAATGAAAACATTGTTGGGGTAAAACCTAAAGGGAAAGACCTAGCACCAAATCCAATTTGCCATCTGATCTAACTTCTGGAGGCAGTCAAAATGAGCCTTAGAATTCTTCCCTACCTTATTCCTGTGCTGAGATACAGGCTGCTCCAACCTGCTGTAAAATGCTTGATTTCGAGAGTGAGCGAAACTAATGAAAACATTGTTGGGGTAAAACCTAAAGGGAAAGACCTAGCACCAAATCCAATTCGCCATCTGATCTAACTTCTGGAGGCAGTCAAAATGATCCTTAGAATTCTTCCTACCTTATTCCTGTGCTGAGATACAGGCTGCTCCAACCTGCTGTAAAATGCTTGATTTCGAGAGTGAGCGAAACTAATGAAAACATTGTTGGGGTAAAACCTAAAGGGAAAGACCTGGCACCAAATCCAATTTGCCATCTGATCTAACTTCTGGAGGCAGTCAAAATGAGCCTTAGAATTCTTCCCTACCTTATTCCTGTGCTGAGATACAGGCTGCTCCAACCTGCTGTAAAATGCTTGATTTCGAGAGTGAGCGAAACTAATGAAAACATTGTTGGGGTAAAACCTAAAGGGAAAGACCTAGCACCAAATCCAATTTGCCATCTGATCTAACTTCTGGAGGCAGTCAAAATGAGCCTTAGAATTCTTCCCTACCTTATTCCTGTGCTGAGATACAGGCTGCTCCAACCTGCTGTAAAATGCTTGATTTCGAGAGTGAGCGAAACTAATGAAAACATTGTTGGGGTAAAACCTAAAGGGAAAGACCTAGCACCAAATCCAATTTGCCATCTGATCTAACTTCTGGAGGCAGTCAAAATGAGCCTTAGAATTCTTCCCTACCTTATTCCTGTGCTGAGATACAGGCTGCTCCAACCTGCTGTAAAATGCTTGATTTCGAGAGTGAGCGAAACTAATGAAAACATTGTTGGGGTAAAACCTAAAGGGAAAGACCTAGCACCAAATCCAATTTGCCATCTGATCTAACTTCTGGAGGCAGTCAAAATGATCCTTAGAATTCTTCCCTACCTTATTCCTGTGCTGAGATACAGGCTGCTCCAACCTGCTGTAAAATGCTTGATTTCGAGAGTGAGCGAAACTAATGAAAACATTGTTGGGGTAAAACCTAAAGGGAAAGACCTAGCACCAAATCCAATTTGCCATCTGATCTAACTTCTGGAGGCAGTCAAAATGATCCTTAGAATTCTTCCCTACCTTATTCCTGTGCTGAGATACAGGCTGCTCCAACCTGCTGTAAAATGCTTGATTTCGAGAGTGAGCGAAACTAATGAAAACATTGTTGGGGTAAAACCTAAAGGGAAAGACCTAGCACCAAATCCAATTTGCCATCTGATCTAACTTCTGGAGGCAGTCAAAATGAGCCTTAGAATTCTTCCCTACCTTATTCCTGTGCTGAGATACAGGCTGCTCCAACCTGCTGTAAAATGCTTGATTTCGAGAGTGAGCGAAACTAATGAAAACATTGTTGGGGTAAAACCTAAAGGGAAAGACCTAGCACCAAATCCAACTTGCCATCTGATCTAACTTCTGGAGGCAGTCAAAATGATCCTTAGAATTCTTCCCTACCTTATTCCTGTGCTGAGATACAGGCTGCTCCAACCTGCTGTAAAATGCTTGATTTCGAGAGTGAGCGAAACTAATGAAAACATTGTTGGGGTAAAACCTAAAGGGAAAGACCTAGCACCAAATCCAATTTGCCATCTGATCTAACTTCTGGAGGCAGTCAAAATGAGCCTTAGAATTCTTCCCTACCTTATTCCTGTGCTGAGATACAGGCTGCTCCAACCTGCTGTAAAATGCTTGATTTCGAGAGTGAGCGAAACTAATGAAAACATTGTTGGGGTAAAACCTAAAGGGAAAGACCTAGCACCAAAATCCAATTTGCCATCTGATCTAACTTCTGGAGGCAGTCAAAATGATCCTTAGAATTCTTCCCTACCTTATTCCTGTGCTGAGATACAGGCTGCTCCAACCTGCTGTAAAATGCTTGATTTCGAGAGTGAGCGAAACTAATGAAAACATTGTTGGGGTAAAACCTAAAGGGAAAGACCTAGCACCAAATCCAATTTGCCATCTGATCTAACTTCTGGAGGCAGTCAAAATGATCCTTAGAATTCTTCCCTACCTTATTCCTGTGCTGAGATACAGGCTGCTCCAACCTGCTGTAAAATGCTTGATTTCGAGAGTGAGCGAAACTAATGAAAACATTGTTGGGGTAAAACCTAAAGGGAAAGACCTAGCACCAAATCCAATTTGCCATCTGATCTAACTTCTGGAGGCAGTCAAAATGATCCTTAGAATTCTTCCCTACCTTATTCCTGTGCTGAGATACAGGCTGCTCCAACCTGCTGTAAAATGCTTGATTTCGAGAGTGAGCGAAACTAATGAAAACATTGTTGGGGTAAAACCTAAAGGGAAAGACCTAGCACCAAATCCAATTTGCCATCTGATCTAACTTCTGGAGGCAGTCAAAATGAGCCTTAGAATTCTTCCCTACCTTATTCCTGTGCTGAGATACAGGCTGCTCCAACCTGCTGTAAAATGCTTGATTTCGAGAGTGAGCGAAACTAATGAAAACATTGTTGGGGTAAAACCTAAAGGGAAAGACCTAGCACCAAATCCAATTTGCCATCTGATCTAACTTCTGGAGGCAGTCAAAATGAGCCTTAGAATTCTTCCTACCTTATTCCTGTGCTGAGATACAGGCTGCTCCAACCTGCTGTAAAATGCTTGTTTTCGAGAGTGAGCGAAACTAATGAAAACATTGTTGGGGTAAAACCTAAAGGGAAAGACCTAGCACCAAATCCAATTTGCCATCTGATCTAACTTCTGGAGGCAGTCAAAATGAGCCTTAGAATTCTTCCCTACCTTATTCCTGTGCTGAGATACAGGCTGCTCCAACCTGCTGTAAAATGCTTGATTTCGAGAGTGAGCGAAACTAATGAAAACATTGTTGGGGTAAAACCTAAAGGGAAAGACCTAGCACCAAATCCAATTTGCCATCTGATCTAACTTCTGGAGGCAGTCAAAATGAGCCTTAGAATTCTTCCCTACCTTATTCCTGTGCTGAGATACAGGCTGCTCCAACCTGCTGTAAAATGCTTGATTTCGAGAGTGAGCGAAACTAATGAAAACATTGTTGGGGTAAAACCTAAAGGGAAAGACCTAGCACCAAATCCAATTTGCCATCTGATCTAACTTCTGGAGGCAGTCAAAATGAGCCTTAGAATTCTTCCCTACCTTATTCCTGTGCTGAGATACAGGCTGCTCCAACCTGCTGTAAAATGCTTGATTTCGAGAGTGAGCGAAACTAATGAAAACATTGTTGGGGTAAAACCTAAAGGGAAAGACCTAGCACCAAATCCAATTTGCCATCTGATCTAACTTCTGGAGGCAGTCAAAATGAGCCTTAGAATTCTTCCCTACCTTATTCCTGTGCTGAGATACAGGCTGCTCCAACCTGCTGTAAAATGCTTGATTTCGAGAGTGAGCGAAACTAATGAAAACATTGTTGGGGTAAAACCTAAAGGGAAAGACCTAGCACCAAATCCAATTTGCCATCTGATCTAACTTCTGGAGGCAGTCAAAATGAGCCTTAGAATTCTTCCCTACCTTATTCCTGTGCTGAGATACAGGCTGCTCCAACCTGCTGTAAAATGCTTGATTTCGAGAGTGAGCGAAACTAATGAAAACATTGTTGGGGTAAAACCTAAAGGGAAAGACCTAGCACCAAATCCAATTTGCCATCTGATCTAACTTCTGGAGGCAGTCAAAATGAGCCTTAGAATTCTTCCCTACCTTATTCCTGTGCTGAGATACAGGCTGCTCCAACCTGCTGTAAAATGCTTGATTTCGAGAGTGAGCGAAACTAATGAAAACATTGTTGGGGTAAAACCTAAAGGGAAAGACCTAGCACCAAATCCAATTTGCCATCTGATCTAACTTCTGGAGGCAGTCAAAATGAGCCTTAGAATTCTTCCCTACCTTATTCCTGTGCTGAGATACAGGCTGCTCCAACCTGCTGTAAAATGCTTGATTTCGAGAGTGAGCGAAACTAATGAAAACATTGTTGGGGTAAAACCTAAAGGGAAAGACCTAGCACCAAATCCAATTTGCCATCTGATCTAACTTCTGGAGGCAGTCAAAATGAGCCTTAGAATTCTTCCCTACCTTATTCCTGTGCTGAGATACAGGCTGCTCCAACCTGCTGTAAAATGCTTGATTTCGAGAGTGAGCGAAACTAATGAAAACGTTGTTGGGGTAAAACCTAAAGGGAAAGACCTAGCACCAAATCCAATTTGCCATCTGATCTAACTTCTGGAGGCAGTCAAAATGAGCCTTAGAATTCTTCCCTACCTTATTCCTGTGCTGAGATACAGGCTGCTCCAACCTGCTGTAAAATGCTTGATTTCGAGAGTGAGCGAAACTAATGAAAACATTGTTGGGGTAAAACCTAAAGGGAAAGACCTAGCACCAAATCCAATTTGCCATCTGATCTAACTTCTGGAGGCAGTCAAAATGAGCCTTAGAATTCTTCCCTACCTTATTCCTGTGCTGAGATACAGGCTGCTCCAACCTGCTGTAAAATGCTTGATTTCGAGAGTGAGCGAAACTAATGAAAACGTTGTTGGGGTAAAACCTAAAGGGAAAGACCTAGCACCAAATCCAATTTGCCATCTGATCTAACTTCTGGAGGCAGTCAAAATGAGCCTTAGAATTCTTCCCTACCTTATTCCTGTGCTGAGATACAGGCTGCTCCAACCTGCTGTAAAATGCTTGATTTCGAGAGTGAGCGAAACTAATGAAAACATTGTTGGGGTAAAACCTAAAGGGAAAGACCTAGCACCAAATCCAATTTGCCATCTGATCTAACTTCTGGAGGCAGTCAAAATGAGCCTTAGAATTCTTCCCTACCTTATTCCTGTGCTGAGATACAGGCTGCTCCAACCTGCTGTAAAATGCTTGATTTCGAGAGTGAGCGAAACTAATGAAAACATTGTTGGGGTAAAACCTAAAGGGAAAGACCTAGCACCAAATCCAATTTGCCATCTGATCTAACTTCTGGAGGCAGTCAAAATGAGCCTTAGAATTCTTCCCTACCTTATTCCTGTGCTGAGATACAGGCTGCTCCAACCTGCTGTAAAATGCTTGATTTCGAGAGTGAGCGAAACTAATGAAAACATTGTTGGGGTAAAACCTAAAGGGAAAGACCTAGCACCAAATCCAATTTGCCATCTGATCTAACTTCTGGAGGCAGTCAAAATGAGCCTTAGAATTCTTCCCTACCTTATTCCTGTGCTGAGATACAGGCTGCTCCAACCTGCTGTAAAATGCTTGATTTCGAGAGTGAGCGAAACTAATGAAAACATTGTTGGGGTAAAACCTAAAGGGAAAGACCTAGCACCAAATCCAATTTGCCATCTGATCTAACTTCTGGAGGCAGTCAAAATGAGCCTTAGAATTCTTCCCTACCTTATTCCTGTGCTGAGATACAGGCTGCTCCAACCTGCTGTAAAATGCTTGATTTCGAGAGTGAGCGAAACTAATGAAAACATTGTTGGGGTAAAACCTAAAGGGAAAGACCTAGCACCAAATCCAATTTGCCATCTGATCTAACTTCTGGAGGCAGTCAAAATGAGCCTTAGAATTCTTCCCTACCTTATTCCTGTGCTGAGATACAGGCTGCTCCAACCTGCTGTAAAATGCTTGATTTCGAGAGTGAGCGAAACTAATGAAAACATTGTTGGGGTAAAACCTAAAGGGAAAGACCTAGCACCAAATCCAATTTGCCATCTGATCTAACTTCTGGAGGCAGTCAAAATGAGCCTTAGAATTCTTCCCTACCTTATTCCTGTGCTGAGATACAGGCTGCTCCAACCTGCTGTAAAATGCTTGATTTCGAGAGTGAGCGAAACTAATGAAAACATTGTTGGGGTAAAACCTAAAGGGAAAGACCTAGCACCAAATCCAATTTGCCATCTGATCTAACTTCTGGAGGCAGTCAAAATGAGCCTTAGAATTCTTCCCTACCTTATTCCTGTGCTGAGATACAGGCTGCTCCAACCTGCTGTAAAATGCTTGATTTCGAGAGTGAGCGAAACTAATGAAAACATTGTTGGGGTAAAACCTAAAGGGAAAGACCTAGCACCAAATCCAATTTGCCATCTGATCTAACTTCTGGAGGCAGTCAAAATGAGCCTTAGAATTCTTCCCTACCTTATTCCTGTGCTGAGATACAGGCTGCTCCAACCTGCTGTAAAATGCTTGATTTCGAGAGTGAGCGAAACTAATGAAAACATTGTTGGGGTAAAACCTAAAGGGAAAGACCTAGCACCAAATCCAATTTGCCATCTGATCTAACTTCTGGAGGCAGTCAAAATGAGCCTTAGAATTCTTCCCTACCTTATTCCTGTGCTGAGATACAGGCTGCTCCAACCTGCTGTAAAATGCTTGATTTCGAGAGTGAGCGAAACTAATGAAAACATTGTTGGGGGTAAAACCTAAAGGGAAAGACCTAGCACCAAATCCAATTTGCCATCTGATCTAACTTCTGGAGGCAGTCAAAATGAGCCTTAGAATTCTTCCCTACCTTATTCCTGTGCTGAGATACAGGCTGCTCCAACCTGCTGTAAAATGCTTGATTTCGAGAGTGAGCGAAACTAATGAAAACATTGTTGGGGTAAAACCTAAAGGGAAAGACCTAGCACCAAATCCAATTTGCCATCTGATCTAACTTCTGGAGGCAGTCAAAATGAGCCTTAGAATTCTTCCCTACCTTATTCCTGTGCTGAGATACAGGCTGCTCCAACCTGCTGTAAAATGCTTGATTTCGAGAGTGAGCGAAACTAATGAAAACATTGTTGGGGTAAAACCTAAAGGGAAAGACCTAGCACCAAATCCAATTTGCCATCTGATCTAACTTCTGGAGGCAGTCAAAATGAGCCTTAGAATTCTTCCCTACCTTATTCCTGTGCTGAGATACAGGCTGCTCCAACCTGCTGTAAAATGCTTGATTTCGAGAGTGAGCGAAACTAATGAAAACATTGTTGGGGTAAAACCTAAAGGGAAAGACCTAGCACCAAATCCAATTTGCCATCTGATCTAACTTCTGGAGGCAGTCAAAATGAGCCTTAGAATTCTTCCCTACCTTATTCCTGTGCTGAGATACAGGCTGCTCCAACCTGCTGTAAAATGCTTGATT